>NW_024543405.1:0-167650 GCF_018167655.1 Microtus oregoni
ACTCAGGTGCTGTGTGCTCAGTACTCAGGGTGCTGGGTGCTCAGTACTCAGGGTGCTGGGTGGTCAGTACTCAGGGTGCTCAGTACTCAGGGTGCTGGGTGCTCAGAGCTCAGGGTGCTGGGTGCTCAGTGCTCGGGGTGATGGGTGATCATTCTCGGGGTGCTGGGTGCTCAGTACTCAGGGTGCTGGTTGCTCAGTGCTCGAGGTGCTCGGTGCTCAGTACACAGGGTGCTGGGTGCTCAGTGCTCGGGGTGCTGGGTGCTCAGTACTCAGGGTGCTGGGTGCTAAGTGCTCAGTACTCAGCGTGCTGGGTGCTCAGTGCTCAGATTGTTGGGTGCTCAGTACTCAGGGTGCTGGGTGCTCAGTGCTCAGTGCTCAGGGTGCTCAGTGCTCAGGTGCTGGGTGCTCAGGGTGCTGGGTGCTCAGGGTGCTGGGTGCTCAGTGCTCAGTGCTCAGGGTGCTCAGTGCTCCGGGTGCTGGGTGCTCAGTGCTCAGTGCTCAGGGTGCTGGGTGCTCAGTGCTCAGTGCTCAGGGTGCTGGGTGTTCATTACTCAGGGTGCTGGCTGCTCAGTACTCAGGGGCTGGGTGCTCAGTGCTCAGGGTGCTGGGTGCTCAGTGCTCAGGGTGCTGGGTGCTCAGTACTCAGGGTGCTGGGTGCTCAGACTCAGGGTGGTCGGTGCTCAGTGCTCAGGGTGCTGGGTGCTCAGTGCTCGGGGTGGCTGGGTGTTAAGTACTCAGGGTGCTGGGTGCTCAGTACTCAGGGTGCTGGGTGCTCAGTGCTCAGGGTGCTGGGTGCTCAGTGCTCAGGGTGCTGGGTGCTCAGTACTCCGGGTGCTGGGTGCTCAGTACTCAGGGTCTCGGTGCTCAGTGCTCAGGGTGCTGGGTGCACAGTGCTCAGGTGCTGGGTGCTCAGTACTCGGGGTGCTGGGTGCTCAGTACTCAGGGTGCTGGGTGCTCAGTGCTCAGGGTGCTGGGTGCTCAGTGCTCGGGGTGCTGGGTGCTCAGTACTCGGGGTGCTGGGTGCTCAGTGCTCAGGGTGCTAGGTCTCAGTGCTCGGGGTACTGGGTACTCAGTGCTCAGTACACAGGGTGCTGGGTGCTCAGTGCTCCTGGTGCTGGGTGCTCAGTGCTCAGTACTCAGGGTGCTGGGTGCTCAGTGCTCGGGGTGCTGGGTGCTCAGTACTCAGGGTACTCGGTGCTCAGTACTCAGGGTGCTGGGTGATCAGTGCTCAGGGTGCTGGGTGCTCAGTATCGGGGAGCTGGGTGCTCAGTACTCGGGTGCTGGGTGCTCAGTGCTCAGGGTTCTGGGTGCTCAGTGATCGGGGTGCTGGGTGCTCAGTGCTCAGTACTCAGGGTGCTGGGTGCTCAGTGCTCGGGGTGCTGGGTGCTCAGTGCTCAGTACTCAGGGTGCTTGGTGCTCAGTGCTCGGGGTGCTGGGTGCTCAGTGCTCAGTACTCAGGGTGCTGGGTGCTCAGTGCTCGGGGTGCTGGGTGCTCAGTACTCAGGGTACTCAGTGCTCAGTACTCAGGGTGCTGGGTGCTCAGTACTCAGGGTGCTGGGTGCTCAGTACTCAGGGTGCTCGGTGCTCAGTACTCAGGGTGCTGGTTCCTCAGTGCTCAGGGTGCTGGGTGCTCAGTACTCAGTGTGCTGGGTGCTCAGTACTCGGGGGTGCTGGGTGCTCAGTACTCAGGGTACTCGGTGCTCAGTACTCAGGTGCTGGGTGATCAGTGCTCAGAGGTGCGGGTGCTCAGTACTCGGGGAGCTGGGTGCTCAGTACTCGGGTGCTGGGTGCTCAGTGCTCAGGGTTCTGGGTGCTCAGTGATCGGGGTGCTGGGTGCTCAGTGCTCAGTACTCAGGGTGCTGGGTGCTCAGTGCTCGCGGTGCTGGGTGCTCAGTGCTCAGTACTCAGGGTGCTTGGTGCTCAGTGCTCGGGGTGCTGGGTGCTCAGTGCTCAGGGTGCTGGGTGCTCAGTGCTCAGGGTGCTGGGTGCTCAGTGCTCGGGGTTCTGGGTGCTCAGTACTCAGGGTTCTGGTGCTCAGTACTCAGGGTGCTGGTGCTCATGCTCGGGGTGCTGGATGCTCAGTGCTCGGGGTGCTGGGTGCTCAGTGCTCGGGGTGCTCGGTCCTCAGTACTCAGGGTGCTGGTGCTCAGTGCTCGGGGTGCTCAGTACTCAGGGTGCTCAGTGCTCAGTACTCAGGGTGCTCAGTGCTCAGTACTCAGGGTGCTCAGGGCTCAGGGTGCTGGGTGCTCAGTGCTCGGGATGCTGGGTGCTCAGTGCTCGGGGTGCTGTGTGTTCAGTGCTCAGGGTGCTGTGTGATCAGTACTCAGGGTGCTCGGTGCTTAGTACTCAGGGTGCTGGGTGCTCAGTACTCCGGGTGCTGGGTGCTCAGTGCTCGGGGTGCTCGGTGCTCAGTGCTCAAGGTGCTGGGTGCTCAGTACTCAGGGTGATCATTGCTCAGAGTGCTGGGTGCTTAGTACTCAGGGTGTTGGGTGCTCAGTACTCAGGGTGCTCAGTGCTCGGGTGCTGGATGCTCAGTACTCATTGTGCTGGGTGCTCAGGGCTCAGGATGCTGGTTGCTCAGTACTCAGGGTGCTGGGTGCTCAGTGCTCAGGGTGCTGGGTTCTCAGTACTCAGGGTGCTCATTGCTCAGGGTGCTGGGTGCTCAGTACTCAGGGTGCTGGGTGCTCAGTACTCAGGGTGCTGGGTGCTCTGTACTCAGGGTGCTCATGCTCAGTACTCAGGGAGCTCAGTGCTCAGTACTCAGGGTGCTCAGGGCTCAGGGTGCTGGGTGCTCACTGCTCAGGGTGCTGGGTGCTCAGTGCTCGGGGAGCTCGGTGCTGAGTACTCAGGGTGCTGGGTGCTCAGTGCTCGTGGTGCTCGGTGCTCAGTACTCAGGGTTCTCAGTGCTCAGTGCTCAGGGTGCTGGGTGCTCAGTACTCCTAGTGCTCAGTGCTCAGTACTCGGGGTGCTGGGTGCTCAGTACTCAGGGTGCTCAGTGCTCAGTACTCAGGGTTCTCAGTGCTCAGTGCTCAGGGTGCTGGGTGCTCAGTACTCCTAGTGCTCAGTGCTCAGTGCGCGGGGTGCTGGGTGCTCAGTGCTCGGGGTGCTCGGTGCTCAGTACTCATGGTGTTGGGTACTCAGTGCTCAGGGTGCTTGGTGCTCAGTGCTCGGGGTGCTGGGTGCTCAGTGCTCAGGGTGCTGGGTGCTCAGTGCTCAGGGTGCTGGGTGCTCAGTGCTCGGGGTTCTGGGTGCTCAGTACTCAGGGTTCTGGGTGCTCAGTACTCAGGGTGCTGGGTGCTCAGTGCTCGGGGTGCTGGGTGCTCAGTGCTCGGGGTGCTGGGTGCTCAGTGCTCGGGGTGCTCGGTGCTCAGTACTCAGGGTGCTGGTGCTCAGTGCTCGGGGTGCTCAGTACTCAGGGTGCTCAGTGCTCAGTACTCAGGGTGCTCAGTGCTCAGTACTCAGGGTGCTCAGGGCTCAGGGTGCTGGGTGCTCACTGCTCGGGGTGCTGGGTGCTCAGTGCTCGGGGAGCTCGGTGCTCAGTACTCAGGGTGCTGGGTGCTCAGTGCTCGGGGTGCTCGGTGCTCAGTACTCAGGGTTCTCAGTGCTCAGTGCTCAGGGTGCTGGATGCTCAGTACCTCCTAGTGCTCAGTGCTCAGTACTCGGGGTGCTGGGTGCTCAGTACTCGGGGTGCTGGTGCTCAGTGGCTCAGGGTGCTCGGTGCTCAGTGCTCGGGGTTGCTGGGTGCTCAGTGCTCAGGTTGCTGGGTGCTCAGTGCTCGGGGTGCTCGGTGCTCAGTACTCGGGGTGCTGGGGTGCTCAGTGCTCAGGGTGCTCGGTGCTCAGTGCTCGGGGTGCTGGGTGCTCAGTGCTCAGGGTGCTGGGTGCTCAGTGCTCGGGGTGCTCGGTGCTCAGTAGTCAGGGTGCTGGTGCTCAGTACTCAGGGTGCTGGGTGCTCAGTGCTCAGGGTGCTGGGTGCTCAGTACTCAGGGTGCTGGGTGCTCAGTACTCAGGGTGCTAAGAGCTCAGGGTGCTCAGTCCTCGGGGTGCTGGATGCACAGTGCTCAGTGCACAGGGTGCTGGGTGCTCAGTCCTCGGGGTGCTGGGTGCTCAGTTCTCTGGGTGCTCAGTGCTCAGTACTCAGGGTGCTGTGTGCTCAGTACTCAGGGTGCTGGGTTCTCAGTACTCAGGGAGGTCAGTACTCAGGGTGCTGGGTGCTCAGTGCTCAGGGTGCTGGGTGCTCAGCGCTCGGGGTGCTGGGTGCTCAGTACTCAGGGTGCTGTGTGCTCAGTGCTCAGTACTCAGCGTGCTGGGTGCTCAGTGCTCAGAGTGTTGGGTGCTCAGTACTCAGGGTGCTGGGTGCTCAGTGCTCAGTGCTCAGGGTGCTCAATGCTCAGGGTGCTGGGTGCTCAGGGTGCTGGGTGCTCAGTGCTCGGGGTGCTGGGTGCTCAGTGCTCAGGGTGCTGGGTGCTCAGTGCTCAGTGCTCAGGGTGCTGGGTGCTCATTGCTCAGTGCTCAGGGTGCTGGGTGCTCAGTAACTCAGGGTGCTGGCTGCTCAGTACTCAGGGTGCTGGGTGCTCAGTGCTCAGGGTGATGGGTGCTCAGTGCTCAGGGTGCTGGGTGCTCAGTACTCCGGGTGCTGGGTGCTCAGTACTCAGGGTTCTCGGTGCTCAGTGCTCAGGGTGCTGGGTGCCACAGTGCTCAGGGTGCTGGGTGCTCAGTCCTCGGGGTGCTCGGTGCTCAGTACTCAGGGTGCTGGGTCCTCAGTGCTCAGGGAGCTGAGTGCTCAGTACTCAGGGTGCTGGGTGCTCAGTACTCGGGGTGCTGGCTGCTCAGTACTCAGGGAGCTGGGTGCTCAGTACTCATTGTGCTGGGTGCTCAGTACTCGGGTGCTGGGTGCTCAGTGCTCAGGGTGCTGGGTGCTCAGTGCTCGGGGTGCTGGGTGCTCAGTGCTCAGTACTCAGGGTGCTGGGTGCTCAGTGCTCGGGGTGCTGGGTGCTCAGTGCTCAGTACTCAGGGTGCTTGGTGCTCAGTGCTCGGGGTGCTGGGTGCTCAGTGCTCAGGGTGCTGGGTGCTCAGTGCTCAGGGTGCTGGGTGCTCAGTGCTCGGGGTCCTGGGTGATCAGTACTCAATGTTCTGTGTGCTCAGTACTCAGGGTGCTGGGTGCTCAGTGCTCGTTCTGCTGGGTGCTCAGTGCTCGGGGTGCTGGGTGCTCAGTGCTCGGGGTGCTCGGTGCTCAGTACTCAGGGTGCTGGGTGCTCAGTGCTCGGGTGCTCAGTACTCAGGGTGCTGTGTGTTCAGTGCTCAGGGTGCTGGGTCCTCATACTCAGGGTGCTCGGTGCTTAGTACTCAGGGTGCTGGGTGCTCAGTACTCCGGTTGCTGGGTGCTCAGTGCTCGGGGTGCTCGGTGCTCAGTGCTCAAGGTGCTGGGTGCTCAGTACTCAGGGTGATCATTGCTCAGAGTGCTGGGTGCTCAGTACTCAGGGTGCTGGGTGCTCAGTACTCAGGGTGCTGGGTTCTCAGTACTCAGGGTGCTCGGTGCTCGGGGTGCTGGGTGCTCAGTGCTCGGGGTGCTCGGTGCTCAGTACTCAGGGTGCTGGGTACTCAGTGCTCAGGGTGCTGGGTGCTCAGTGCTCAGGGTGCTGGGTGCTCAGTGCTCAGGGTGCTGGGTGCTCAGTACTCAGGGTGCTCGGTGCTCGGGGTGCTGGGTGCTCAGTGCTCGGGGTGCTCGGTGCTCAGTACTCGGGGTGCTCAGTGCTCAGTACTCATGGTGCTGGGTGCTCAGTACTCAGGGAGCTCAGTGCTCGGGGAGCAGGGTGCTCAGTACTCAGGGTGCTGGGTGGTCAGTACTCAGGGTGCTTAATACTCAGGGTGCTGGGTGCTCAGTGCTCAGGGTGCTGCGTGCTCAGTGCTCGGGGTGCTGGGTGCTCAGTGCTCGGGGTGCTCGGTGCTCAGTACACAGGGTGCTGGGTGCTCAGTGCTCGGGTTGCTGGGTGCTCAGTACTCAGGGTGCTGTGTGCTCAGTGCTCAGTACTCAGCGTGCTGGGTGCTCAGTGCTCAGAGTGTTGGGTGCTCAGTACTCAGGATGCTGGGTACTCAGTGCTCAGTGCTCAGGGTGCTCAGTGCTCAGGGTTCTGGGTGCTCAGGGTGCTGGGTGCTCAGTGCTCGGGGTGCAGTTTGCTCAGTGCTCAGGGTACTGGGTGCTCAGTGCTCAGTGCTCAGGGTGCTGGGTGCTCAGTGCTCAGTGCTCAGGGTGCTGGGTGTTCAGTACTCAGGGTGCTGGGTGCTCAGTACTCAGGGTGCTGGGTGCTCAGTGCTCAGGGTGCTCGGTGCTCAGTACTCAGCTTGCTCAGTGCTCAGTACTCAGCTTGCTCAGTGCTCAGTACTCAGCGTGCTGGGTGCTCAGTGCTCAGGGTGCTGGGTGCTCAGTACTCAGGGTGCTGCGTGCTTAGTACTCAGGGTACTTGGTCCTCAGCGCTCAGGGTGCTGGGTGCTCAGTACTCAGGGTGCAGGGTGCTCAGTGCTCAGTACTCTGGGTGCTGGGTGCTCAGTGCTCGGGGTGCTGGGTGCTCAGTGCTCAGGGTGCTGGGTGCTCAGTACTCAGGGTGCTCAGGGTGCTGGGTGCTCAGTGCTCGGGGTGCTGGGTACTCAGTGCTCAGTACACAGGGTGCTGAGTGCTCAGTGCTCGGGTGCTGGGTGCTCAGTGCTCAGTACTCAGGGTGCTGGGTGCTCAGTGCTCGGCGTGCTGGATGCTCAGTACTCAGGGTGCTGGGTGCTCAGTGCTCAGGGTGCTGGGTGCTCAGTACTCAGGGTGCTGGGTGCTCAGTGCTCAGGGTGCTGGGTGCTCAGTACTCAGGTTGCTGGGTCCTCCGTGCTCAGAGTGCTGGGTGCTCAGTGCTCGGGGTGCTCAGTACTCAGGGTGCTGTGTGTTCAGTGCTCAGGGTACTGGGTGCTCAGTACTCATGGTGCTCGGTGCTCAGTACTCATGGTGTTGGGTACTCAGTGCTCAGGGTGCTGGTGCTCAGTGCTCAGGGTGCTGGGTGCTCAGTGCTCAGGGTGCTGGGTGCTCAGTACTCAGGGTGCTCGGTGCTCGGGGTGCTGGGTGCTCAGTGCTCGGGGTGCTCGGTGCTCAGTACTCGGGGTGCTCAGTGCTCAGTACTCATGGTGCTGGGTGCTCAGTACTCAGGGAGCTCAGTGCTCGGGGAGCAGGGTGCTCAGTACTCAGGGTGCTGGGTGGTCAGTACTCAGGGTGCTTAATACTCAGGGTGCTGGGTGCTCAGTGCTCAGGGTGCTGCGTGCTCAGTGCTCGGGGTGCTGGGTGCTCAGTGCTCGGGGTGCTCGGTGCTCAGTACACAGGGTGCTGGGTGCTCAGTGCTCGGGGTGCTGGGTGCTCAGTACTCAGGGTGCTGTGTGCTCAGTGCTCAGTACTCAGCGTGCTGGGTGCTCAGTGCTCAGAGTGTTGGGTGCTCAGTACTCAGGATGCTGGGTACTCAGTGCTCAGTGCTCAGGGTGCTCAGTGCTCAGGGTTCTGGGTGCTCAGGGTGCTGGGTGCTCAGTGCTCGGGGTGCAGTTTGCTCAGTGCTCAGGGTACTGGGTGCTCAGTGCTCAGTGCTCAGGGTGCTGGGTGCTCAGTGCTCAGTGCTCAGGGTGCTGGGTGTTCAGTACTCAGGGTGCTGGGTGCTCAGTACTCAGGGTGCTGGGTGCTCAGTGCTCAGGGTGCTCGGTGCTCAGTACTCAGCTTGCTCAGTGCTCAGTACTCAGCTTGCTCAGTGCTCAGTACTCAGCGTGCTGGGTGCTCAGTGCTCAGGGTGCTGGGTGCTCAGTACTCAGGGTGCTGCGTGCTTAGTACTCAGGGTACTTGGTCCTCAGCGCTCAGGGTGCTGGGTGCTCAGTACTCAGGGTGCAGGGTGCTCAGTGCTCAGTACTCTGGGTGCTGGGTGCTCAGTGCTCGGGGTGCTGGGTGCTCAGTGCTCAGGGTGCTCAGTACTCAGGGTGCTGTGTGTTCAGTGCTCAGGGTGCTGGGTCCTCACTACTCAGGGTGCTCGGTGCTTAGTACTCAGGGTGCTGGGTGCTCAGTACTCCGGTTGCTGGGTGCTCAGTGCTCGGGGTGCTCGGTGCTCAGTGCTCAAGGTGCTGGGTGCTCAGTACTCAGGGTGATCATTGCTCAGAGTGCTGGGTGCTCAGTACTCAGGGTGCTGGGTGCTCAGTACTCAGGGTGCTGGGTGCTCAGTACTCAGGGTGCTCGGTGCTCGGGGTGCTGGGTGCTCAGTGCTCGGGGTGCTCGGTGCTCAGTACTCAGGGTGCTGGGTACTCAGTGCTCAGGGTGCTGGGTGCTCAGTGCTCAGGGTGCTGGGTGCTCAGTGCTCAGGGTGCTGGGTGCTCAGTACTCAGGGTGCTCGGTGCTCGGGGTGCTGGGTGCTCAGTGCTCGGGGTGCTCGGTGCTCAGTACTCGGGGTGCTCAGTGCTCAGTACTCATGGTGCTGGGTGCTCAGTACTCAGGGAGCTCAGTGCTCGGGGAGCAGGGTGCTCAGTACTCAGGGTGCTGGGTGGTCAGTACTCAGGGTGCTTAATACTCAGGGTGCTGGGTGCTCAGTGCTCAGGGTGCTGCGTGCTCAGTGCTCGGGGTGCTGGGTGCTCAGTGCTCGGGGTGCTCGGTGCTCAGTACACAGGGTGCTGGGTGCTCAGTGCTCGGGTTGCTGGGTGCTCAGTACTCAGGGTGCTGTGTGCTCAGTGCTCAGTACTCAGCGTGCTGGGTGCTCAGTGCTCAGAGTGTTGGGGTGCTCAGTACTCAGGATGCTGGGTACTCAGTGCTCAGTGCTCAGGGTGCTCAGTGCTCAGGGTTCTGGGTGCTCAGGGTGCTGGGTGCTCAGTGCTCGGGGTGCAGTTTGCTCAGTGCTCAGGGTACTGGGTGCTCAGTGCTCAGTGCTCAGGGTGCTGGGTGCTCAGTGCTCAGTGCTCAGGGTGCTGGGTGTTCAGTACTCAGGGTGCTGGGTGCTCAGTACTCAGGGTGCTGGGTGCTCAGTGCTCAGGGTGCTCGGTGCTCAGTACTCAGCTTGCTCAGTGCTCAGTACTCAGCTTGCTCAGTGCTCAGTACTCAGCGTGCTGGGTGCTCAGTGCTCAGGGTGCTGGGTGCTCAGTACTCAGGGTGCTGCGTGCTTAGTACTCAGGGTACTTGGTCCTCAGCGCTCAGGGTGCTGGGTGCTCAGTACTCAGGGTGCAGGGTGCTCAGTGCTCAGTACTCTGGGTGCTGGGTGCTCAGTGCTCGGGGTGCTGGGTGCTCAGTGCTCAGGGTGCTGGGTGCTCAGTACTCAGGGTGCTCAGGGTGCTGGGTGCTCAGTGCTCGGGTGCTGGGTACTCAGTGCTCAGTACACAGGGTGCTGAGTGCTCAGTGCTCGGGGTGCTGGGTGCTCAGTGCTCAGTACTCAGGGTGCTGGGTGCTCAGTGCTCGGCGTGCTGGATGCTCAGTACTCAGGGTGCTGGGTGCTCAGTGCTCAGGGTGCTGGGTGCTCAGTACTCAGGGTGCTGGGTGCTCAGTGCTCAGGGTGCTGGGTGCTCAGTACTCAGGTTGCTGGGTCCTCCGTGCTCAGAGTGCTGGGTGCTCAGTGCTCGGGGTGCTCAGTACTCAGGGTGCTGTGTGTTCAGTGCTCAGGTACTGGGTGCTCAGTACTCATGGTGCTCGGTGCTCAGTACTCATGGTGTTGGGTACTCAGTGCTCAGGGTGCTGGGTGCTCAGTGCTCAGGGTGCTGGGTGCTCAGTGCTCAGGGTGCTGGGTGCTCAGTACTCAGGGTGCTCGGTGCTCGGGGTGCTGGGTGCTCAGTGCTCGGGGTGCTCGGTGCTCAGTACTCGGGGTGCTCAGTGCTCAGTACTCATGGTGCTGGGTGCTCAGTACTCAGGGAGCTCAGTGCTCGGGGAGCAGGGTGCTCAGTACTCAGGGTGCTGGGTGGTCAGTACTCAGGGTGCTTAATACTCAGGGTGCTGGGTGCTCAGTGCTCAGGGTGCTGCGTGCTCAGTGCTCGGGGTGCTGGGTGCTCAGTGCTCGGGGTGCTCGGTGCTCAGTACACAGGGTGCTGGGTGCTCAGTGCTCGGGGTGCTGGGTGCTCAGTACTCAGGGTACTGTGTGCTCAGTGCTCAGTACTCAGCGTGCTGGGTGCTCAGTGCTCAGAGTGTTGGGTGCTCAGTACTCAGGATGCTGGGTACTCAGTGCTCAGTGCTCAGGGTGCTCAGTGCTCAGGGTTCTGGGTGCTCAGGGTGCTGGGTGCTCAGTGCTCGGGGTGCAGTTTGCTCAGTGCTCAGGGTACTGGGTGCTCAGTGCTCAGTGCTCAGGGTGCTGGGTGCTCAGTGCTCAGTGCTCAGGGTGCTGGGTGTTCAGTACTCAGGGTGCTGGGTGCTCAGTACTCAGGGTGCTGGGTGCTCAGTGCTCAGGGTGCTCGGTGCTCAGCACTCAGCTTGCTCAGTGCTCAGTACTCAGCTTGCTCAGTGCTCAGTACTCAGCGTGCTGGGTGCTCAGTGCTCAGGGTGCTGGGTGCTCAGTACTCAGGGTGCTGCGTGCTTAGTACTCAGGGTACTTGGTCCTCAGCGCTCAGGGTGCTGGGTGCTCAGTACTCAGGGTGCAGGGTGCTCAGTGCTCAGTACTCTGGGTGCTGGGTGCTCAGTGCTCGGGGTGCTGGGTGCTCAGTGCTCAGGGTGCTGGGTGCTCAGTACTCAGGGTGCTCAGGGTGCTGGGTGCTCAGTGCTCGGGGTGCTGGGTACTCAGTGCTCAGTACACAGGGTGCTGAGTGCTCAGTGCTCGGGGTGCTGGGTGCTCAGTGCTCAGTACTCAGGGTGCTGGGTGCTCAGTGCTCGGGGTGCTGGATGCTCAGTACTCAGGGTGCTGGGTGCTCAGTGCTCAGGGTGCTGGGTGCTCAGTACTCAGGGTGCTGGGTGCTGAGTGCTCAGGGTGCTGGGTGCTCAGTACTCAGGTTGCTGGGTCCTCCGTGCTCAGAGTGCTGGGTGCTCAGTGCTCGGGGTGCTCAGTACTCAGGGTGCTGTGTGTTCAGTGCTCAGGGTACTGGGTGCTCAGTACTCATGGTGCTCGGTGCTCAGTACTCATGGTGTTGGGTACTCAGTGCTCAGGGTGCTCATTCTCGGGGTGCTGGGTGCTCAGTACTCAGGGTGCTGGGTGCTCAGTGCGCGGGGTGCTGGGTGCTCAGTGCTCGGGGTGCTCGGTGCTCAGTACTCAGGGTGCTGGGTGCTCAGTACTCAGTGTGCTCAGTGCTCGGGGAGATCGGTGCTCAGTACTCAGGGTGCTGGGTGCTCAGTGCTCGGGGTGCTCGGTGCTCAGTACGCAGGGTTCTCAGTGCTCAGTGCTCAGGGTGCTGGGTGCTCAGTACTCCTAGTGCTCAGTGCTCAGTACTCGGGGTGCTGGGTGCTCAGTACTCAGGGTGCTCAGTGCTCAGTACTCGGGGTTCTGGGTGCTCAGTGCTCAGGGTGCTCAGTGCTCAGTGCTCGGGGTGCTGGTTGCTCAGTTCTCGGGGTGCTCGTTGCTCAGTACTCGGGGTGCTGGGTGCTCAGTGCTCAGGGTGCTGGGTGCTCACTGCTCGGGGTGCTGGGTGCTCAGTGCTCAGGGTGCTGGGTGCTCAGTGCTCGGGGTGTGCGGTGCTCAGTACTCAGGGTGCTGGGTGCTCAGTGCTCAGGGTGCTGGGTGCTCAGTACTCAGGGTGCTGGGTGCTCAGTACTTAGGGTGCTAAGAGCTCCGGGTGCTCAGTGCTCGGGGTGCTGGATGCTCAGTGCTCAGTGCACAGGGTGCTGGGTGCTCAGTCCTCGGGGTGCTGGGTGCTCAGTTCTCTGTGTGCTCAGTGCTCAGTACTCAGGGTGCTGTGAGCTCAGTACTCAGGGTGCCGGGTGCTCAGAACTCAGGGAGCTCAGTGCTCGGTGTGCAGGGTGCTCAGTACTCAGGGTGCTGGGTGGTCAGTACTCAGGGTGCTTAATACTCAGGGTGCTGGGTGCTCAGTGCTCAGGGTGCTGGGTGCTCAGTGCTCTGGTGCTCGGTGCTCAGTACACAGGGTGCTGGGTGCTCAGTACTCAGGGTGCTGGGAGGTCAGTACTCAGGGTGCTTAATACTCAGGGTGCTGGGTGCTCAGTACTCAGGGTGCTGGGTGCTCAGTGCTCAGGGTGCTGGTTGCTCAGTGATCAGAGTGTTGGGTGCTCAGTACTCAGGGTGCTGGGTCCTCAGTGCTCAGTGCTCAGGGTGCTCAGTGCTCAGGGTGCTGGGTGCTCAGGGTGCTGGGTGCTCAGTGCTCGGGGTGCTGGGTGCTCAGTGCTCAGTGTGCTGGGTGCTCAGTGCTCAGTGCTCAGGGTGCTGGGTGCTCAGTGCTCAGTACTCAGCTTGCTGGTTGCTCAGTGCTCAGAGTGTTGTGTGCTCAGTACTCAGGGTGCTGGGTGCTCAGTGCTCAGTGCTCAGGGTGCTCAGTGCTCAGGGTGCTGGGTGCTCAGGGTGCTGGGTGCTCAGTGCTCAGGGTGCTGGGTGCTCAGTGCTCAGGGTGCTGGGTGCTCAGTGCTCAGTGCTCAGGGTGCTGGGTGCTCAGTGCTCAGTGCTCAGGGTGCTGGGTGTTCAGTACTCAGGGTGCTAGGTGCTCAGTACTCAGGGTGCTGGGTGCTCAGTGCTCAGCGTGCTGGGTGCTCAGTGCTCAGGGTGCTGGGTGCTCAGTACTCAGGGTGCTGGGTGCTCAGTACTCAGGGTGGTCGGTGCTCAGTGCTCAGGGTGCTGGGTGCTCAGTGCTCGGGGTGCTGGGTGTTCAGTACTAAGGGTGCTGGGTGCTCATTACTCAGGGTTCTCGGTGCTCAGTGCTCAGGGTGCTGGGTGCACAGTGCTCAGGGTGCTGGGTGCTCAGTGCTCAGGGTGCTGGGTGCTCAGTGCTCAGGGTGCTGGGTGCTCAGTACTCAGGGTGCTGGGTGCTCATTACTCAGGGTTCTCGGTGCTCAGTGCTCAGGGTGCTGGGTGCACAGTGCTCAGGGTGCTGGGTGCTCAGTACTCGGGGTGCTGGGTGCTCAATACTCAGGGTGCTGGGTGCTCAGTGCTCAGGGTGCTGGGTGCTCAGTGCTCGGGGTGCTGGGTGCTCAGTACTCGGGGTGCTGGGTGCTCAGTGCTCATTGTGCTAGGTCTCATTGCTCGGGGTACTGGGTACTCAGTGCTCAGTACACAGGGTGCTGGGTGCTCAGTGCTCGGGGCGCTGGGTGCTCAGTGCTCAGTACTCAGGGTGCTGGGTGCTCAGTGCTCGGGGTGCTGGGTGGTCAGTACTCAGGGTACTCGGTGCTCAGTACTCAGGGTGCTGGGTGATCAGTGCTCAGGGTGCTGGGTGCTCAGTACTCAGTGTGCTGGGTGCTCAGTACTCAGGGTGCTGGGTGCTCAGTACTCAGGGTGCTCGGTGCTCAGTACTCAGGGTGCTGGGTCCTCAGTGCTCAGGGTGCTGAGTGCTCAGTACTCAGGGTGCTGGGTGCTCAGTACTCGGGGTGCAGGGTGCTCAGTACTCAGGGAGCTGGGTGCTCAGTACTCATTGTGCTGGGTGCTCAGTACTCGGGTGCTGGGTGCTCAGTGCTCAGGGTGCTGGGTGCTCAGTGCTCGGGGTGCTGGGTGCTCAGTGCTCAGTACTCAGGGTGCTGGGTGCTCAGTGCTCGGGGTGCTGGGTGCTCAGTGCTCAGTACTCAGGGTGCTTGGTGCTCAGTGCTCGGGGTGCTGGGTGCTCAGTGCTCAGTGTGCTGGGTGCTCAGTGCTCAGGGTGCTGGGTGCTCAGTGCTCGGGGTCCTGGGTGCTCAGTACTCAGGGTTCTGGGTGCTCAGTACTCAGGGTGCTGGGTGCTCAGTGCTCGGGGTGCTCGGTGCTCAGTGCTCGGGGTGCTGGGTGCTCAGTGCTCGGGGTGCTCGGTGCTCAGTACTCAGGGTGCTGGGTGCTCAGTGCTCGGCGTGCTCAGTACTCAGGGTGCTGTGTGTTCAGTGCTCAGGGTGCTGGGTGCTCAGTACTCAGGGTGCTCGGTGCTTAGTACTCAGGGTGCTGTGTGCTCAGTACTCCGGGTGCTGGTTGCTCAGTGCTCGGGGTGCTCGGTGCTCAGTGCTCAAGGTGCTGGGTGCTCAGTACTCAGGGTGATCATTGCTCAGAGTGCTGGGTGCTCAGTACTCAGGGTGCTGGGTGCTCAGAATTCAGGGTGCTCAGTGCTCGGGGTGCTGGATACTCAGTACTCAGGGTGCTGGGTGCTCAGTGCACAGGGTGCTGGTTGCTCAGTACTCAGGGTGCTGGGTGCTCAGTGCTCAGGGTGCTGGGTGCTCAGTACTCAGGGTGCTCATTGATCAGGGTGCTGGGTGATCAGTACTCAGGGTGCTGGGTGCTCAGTACTCAGGGTGCTGGGTGCTCAGTACTCAGGGTGCTCAGTGCTCAGTACTCAGGGTGCTCAGTGCTCAGTACTCAGGGTGCTCCGGGCTCAGGGTGCTGGGTGCTCACTGCTCGGGGTGCTGGGTGCTCAGTGCTCGGGGAGCTCGGTGCTCAGTACTCTTGGTGCTGGGTGCTCAGTGCTCAGGGTGCTGGGTGCTCAGTGCTCAGGGTGCTGGGTGCTCAGTACTCAGGGTGCTGGGTGCTCATTACTCAGGGTTCTCGGTGCTCAGTGCTCAGGGTGCTGGGTGCACAGTGCTCAGGGTGCTGGGTGCTCAGTACTCGGGGTGCTGGGTGCTCAGTACTCAGGGTGCTGGGTGCTCAGTGCTCAGGGTGCTGGGTGCTCAGTGCTCGGGGTGCTGGGTGCTCAGTACTCGGGGTGCTGGGTGCTCAGTGCTCAGGGTGCTAGGTCTCATTGCTCGGGGTACTGGGTACTCAGTGCTCAGTACACAGGGTGCTGGGTGCTCAGTGCTCGGGGCGCTGGGTGCTCAGTGCTCAGTACTCAGGGTGCTGGGTGCTCAGTGCTCGGGGTGCTGGGTGCTCAGTACTCAGGGTACTCGGTGTTCAGTACTCAGGGTGCTGGGTGATCAGTGCTCAGGGTTCTGGGTGCTCAGTACTCAGTGTGCTGGGTGCTCAGTACTCAGGGTGCTGGGTGCTCAGTACTCAGGGTGCTCGGTGCTCAGTACTCAGGGTGCTGGGTCCTCAGTGCTCAGGGTGCTGAGTGCTCAGTACTCAGGGTGCTGGGTGCTCAGTACTCGGGGTGCAGGGTGCTCAGTACTCAGGGAGCTGGGTGCTCAGTACTCATTGTGCTGGGTGCTCAGTACTCGGGTGCTGGGTGCTCAGTTCTCAGGGTGCTGGGTGCTCAGTGCTCGGGGTGCTGGGTGCTCAGTGCTCAGTACTCAGGGTGCTGGGTGCTCAGTGCTCGGGGTGCTGGGTGCTCAGTGCTCAGTACTCAGGGTGCTTGGTGCTCAGTGCTCGGGGTGCTGGGTGCTCAGTGCTCAGTGTGCTGGGTGCTCAGTGCTCAGGGTGCTGGGTGCTCAGTGCTCGGGGTCCTGGGTGCTCAGTACTCAGGGTTCTGGGTGCTCAGTACTCAGGGTGCTGGGTGCTCAGTGCTCGGGGTGCTCGGTGCTCAGTGCTCGGGGTGCTGGGTGCTCAGTGCTCGGGGTGCTCGGTGCTCAGTACTCAGGGTGCTGTGTGTTCAGTGCTCAGGGTGCTGGGTGCTCAGTACTCAGGGTGCTCGGTGCTTAGTACTCAGGGTGCTGGGTGCTCAGTACTCCGGGTGCTGTGTGCTCAGTGCTCGGGGTGCTCGGTGCTCAGTGCTCAAGGTGCTGGGTGCTCAGTACTCAGGGTGCTCATTGCTCAGGGTGCTGGGTGCTCAGTACTCAGGGTGCTGGATGCTCAGTACTCAGGGTGCTGGGTGCTCAGTACTCAGGGTGCTCAGTGCTCAGTACTCAGGGTGCTCAGTGCTCAGTACTCAGGGTGCTCAGTGCTCAGGGTGCTGGGAGCTCAGTACTCAGGGTGCTGGGTGCTCAGAATTCAGGGTGCTCAGTGCTCGGGGTGCTGGATGCTCAGTACTCAGGGTGCTGGGTGCTCAGTGCACAGGGTGCTGGTTGCTCAGTACTCAGGGTGCTGGGTGCTCAGTGCTCAGGGTGCTGGGTGCTCAGTACTCAGGGTGCTCATTGCTCAGGGTGCTGGGTGCTCAGTACTCAGGGTGCTGGGTGCTCAGTACTCAGGGTGCTGGGTGCTCAGTACTCAGGGTGCTCAGTGCTCAGTACTCAGGGTGCTCAGTGCTCAGTACTCAGGGTGCTCAGGGCTCAGGGTGCTGGGAGCTCACTGCTCGGGGTGCTGGGTGCTCAGTGCTCGGGGAGCTCGGTGCTCAGTACTCTTGGTGCTGGGTGCTCAGTGCTCTGGGTGCTCGGTGCTCAGTACTCATGGTTCTCAGTGCTCAGTGCTCAGGGTGCTGGATGCTCAGTATTCCTAGTGCTCAGTGCTCAGTACTCGGGGTGCTGGGTGCTCAGTACTCAGGGTGCTCATTGCTCAGTACTCGGGGTGCTTTGTGCTCAGTGCTCAGGGTGCTCAGTGCTCGGGGTGCTGGGTGCTCAGTTCTCGGGGTGCTCGGTGCTCAGTACTCGGGGTGCTGGGTGCTCAGTGCTCAGGGTGCTGGGTGCTCACTGCTCGGGGTGCTGGGTGCTCAGTGCTCAGGGTGCTGGGTGCTCAGTGCTCAGGGTGCTCGGTGCTCAGTACTCAGGGTGCTGGGTGCTCAGTACTCAGGGTGCTGGGTGCTCAGTGCTCAGGGTGCAGGGTGCTCAGTACTCAGGGTGCTGGGTGCTCAGTACTCAGGGTGCTAAGAGCTCAGTGTGCTCAGGGCTCGGGGTGCTGGATGCTCAGTGCTCAGTGCACAGGGTGCTGGATGCTCAGTCCTCGGGGTGCTGGGTGCTCAGTTCTCTGGGTGCTCAGTGCTCAGTACTCAGGGTGCTGTGTGCTCAGTACTCAGGGTGCTGGGTGCTCAGTACTCAGGGTGCTGGGTGGTCAGTACTCAGGGTGCTCAGTACTCAGGGTGCTGGGTGCTCAGAGCTCAGGGTGCTGGGTGCTCAGTGCTCGGGGTGATGGGTGATCATTCTCGGGGTGCTGGGTGCTCAGTACTCAGGGTGCTGGTTGCTCAGTGCTCGAGGTGCTCGGTGCTCAGTACACAGGGTGCTGGGTGCTCAGTGCTCGGGGTGCTGGGTGCTCAGTACTCAGGGTGCTGGGTGCTAAGTGCTCAGTACTCAGCGTGCTGGGTGCTCAGTGCTCAGAGTGTTGGGTGCTCAGTACTCAGGGTGCTGGGTGCTCAGTGCTCAGTGCTCAGGGTGCTCAGTGCTCAGGGTGCTGGGTGCTCAGGGTGCTGGGTGCTCAGTGCTCAGTGCTCAGGGTGCTCAGTGCTCCGGGTGCTGGGTGCTCAGTGCTCAGGGTGCTGGGTGCTCAGTGCTCAGTGCTCAGGGTGCTGGGTGTTCATTACTCAGGGTGCTGGCTGCTCAGTACTCAGGGTGCTGGGTGCTCAGTGCTCAGGGTGCTGGGTGCTCAGTGCTCAGGGTGCTGGGTGCTCAGTGCTCGGGGTGCTCGGTGCTCAGTACTCAGGGTGCTCAGTGCTCAGTACTCAGGGTGCTGGGTGCTCAGTGCTCAGGGTGCTGGGTGCTCAGTACTCAGGGTGCTGGGTGCTCGGTGCTCAGTACGCTGGGTGCTCGGTACTCAGGGTGCTGGGTGCTCAGTACTCAGGGTGCTCGGTGCTCAGTACTCAGAGTGCTGGGTGCTCAGTGCTCGGGGAGCTGGGTGCTCAGTACTCAGGGTGCTGGGTGCTCAGTGCTCGGGGTGCTCGGTGCTCAGTGCTCCGGGTGCTGGGTGCTCAGTACTCAGGGTGCTGGGTGCTCAGTACTCGGTGTGCTGGGTGCTCAGTACTCAGGGTGCTCGGTGCTCAGTACTCAGGGTGCTCAGTGCTCAGTACGCAGGGTGCTCAGTGCTCAGTGCTCGGGGTGCTGGGTGCTCAGTGCTCGGGGAGCTGGGTGCTCAGTGCTCGGGGTGCTGGGTGCTCAGTGCTCCGGGTGCTGGGTGCTCAGTGCTCGGGGTGCTCGGTGCTCAGTACGCTGGGTGCTCAGTACTCAGGGTGCTGGGTGCTCAGTACTCAGGGTGCTGGGTGCTTAGTACTCAGGGTGCTGGGTGAGCAGTGCTCGGGGTGCTGGGTGCTCAGTGCTCAGTACTCAGGGTGCTGGGTGCTCAGTGCTCAAGGTGCTGGGTGCTCAGTGCTCAGGGTGCTGGGTGCTCAGTGCTCAGGGTGCTGGGTGCTCGGTGCTAAGGGTGCTGGGTGCTCAGTACTCAGGGTGCTGGGTGCTCTGTACTCAGGGTGCTGGGTGCTCAGTGCTCGGGGTGCTGGGTGCTCAGTGCTCGGGGTGCTGGGTGCTCAGTGCTCGGGGTGCTCGGTGCTCAGTACTCAGGGTGCTTGGTACTCAGTGCTCGAGGTGCTCAGTACTCAGGGTGCTGTGTGTTCAGTGCTCAGGGTGCTGGGTGCTCAGTACTCAGGGTGCTCGGTGCTTAGTACTCAGGGTGCTGGGTGCTCAGTACTCCGGATGCTGGGTGCTCAGTACTCAGGGTGCTCGGTGCTCAGTACTCAGGGTGCTCTGTGCACAGTACTCAGCGTGCTGGGTGCTCAGTGCTCAGGGTGCTCGGTGCTCAGTACTCAGGGTGCTCAGAGCTCAGTACTCAGCGTGCTGGGTGCTCAGTGCTCAGGGTGCTGGGTGCTCAGTACTCAGGGTGCTATGTGCTTAGTACTCAGGGTGCTCGGTCCTCAGTGCTCAGGGTGCTGGGTGCTAAGTACTCAGGGTGCTGGGTGCTCAGTGCTCAGGGTGCTCAGTGATCAGTACTCAGGGTGCTAGGTGCTCAGTGCTCAGGGTGCTCAGTGCTCAGTACTCAGGGTGCTCAGTGCTCAGTGCTCTGGGTGCTGGGTGCTCAGTGCTCGGGGTGCTGGGTGCTCAGTGCTCAGGGTGCTGGGTGCTCAGTACTCAGGGTGCTGGGTGCTCAGTGCTCGGGGTGCTGGTTACTCAGTGCTCAGTACACAGGGTGCTGGGTGCTCAGTGCTCGGGGTGCTGGTTACTCAGTGCTCAGTACAGAGAGTGCTGAGTGCTCAGTGCTCGGGGTGCTGGATGCTCAGTACTCAGGGTGCTGGGTGCTCAGTACTCAGGGTGCTCAGTGCTCAGGGTGCTGGGTGCTCAGTGCTCGGGGTGCTGGGTGCTCAGTGCTCAGTACTCAGAGTGCTGGCTGCTCAGTGCTCGGGGTGCTGGATGCTCAGTACTCAGGGTGCTGGGTGCTCAGTGCTCAGGGTACTGGGTGCTCAGCACTCAGGGTGCTGGGTGCTCAGTGCTCAGGGTGCTGGGTGCTCAGTTCTCAGGGTGCTGGGTGCTCAGTGCTCGGGGTGCTGGATGCTCAGTACTCAGCACCGAACACCCCGAGCACTGAGCACCCAGCACCCTGAGTACTTAGCACCCAGCACCTTGAGTACTGAGCACCCAGAACCCTGAGTACTGGGCACTCAGCACCCTGAGTACTGAGCACCGAGCACCGCGAGCACTGATCACCCTGAGGACTGAGCACCCAGCACCCCGAGCACTGAGCACCCAGCACCCTGAGTACTGAGCACCCAGCACCCCGAGTACTGAGCACCCAGCACCCTGAGTACTGAGCACCCAGCACCCTGAGCACTGAGCACCCAGCACCCTGAGTACTGAGCACCCTGAGTACTGAGCACTGAGCACCGAGCACCCTGAGTACTGAGCACCCTGAGGACTGAGCACCCAGCAGCCTGAGCACTGAGCACCCAGCACCCTGAGTACTGAGCATTGATCACCATGAGCACTGAGCACCCAGCACCCCGAGCACTGAGCACCCAGCACCCTGAGTACTGAGCACCCAGCACCCCGAGCACTAAGCACCGAGCACCCTGAGTACTGAACACCCAGCACCCTGAACACTGACCACTGAGCACCCAGCACCCTGAGCACTGAGCACTGAGCACCCAGCACCCTGAGTACTGAGCACCCAACACTCTGAGCACTGAGCACCCAGCACGCTGAGTACTGAGCACTGAGCACACAGCACCCTGAGTACTGAGCACCCAGCACCCCGAGCACTGAGCACCCAGCGCCCCGAGCACTGAGCACCCAGCACCCTGAGCACTGAGCACTGAGCACACTGAGCACTGAGCAACCAGCACCCCGAGTATTGAGCACTGAGCACCCTGAGTACTGAGCACCCAGCACCCCGAGTACTGAGCACTGAGCACCCTGAGTACTGAGCACCCAGCACCCTGAGCACTGAAAACCCTGAGTACTGAGCACCGAGCACCCTGAGTACTGAGCACCCAGCACCCTGAGAACTGAGCACGGAGCACCCCGAGGACTGAGCACCCTGCACCCTGAGCACTGAGCACCCAGCACCTTGAGTACTGAGCACCGAGCACCGCGAGCACTGAGCACCCAGCACCCTGAGTACTGAGCACCCAGCACCCTGAGCACTGAGCACCCAGCACCCTGAGTACTGAGCACCCAACACACAGAGTACTGAGCACCCAGCACCCTGAGAACTGAGCACCCAGCACCCTGAGTACTGAGCACCCAGCACCCTGAGTACTGAGCACCAAGCACCCTGAGCACTGAGCACTGAGCCCCCAGCAGCCTGAGCACTGAGCACTGAGCACACAGCACCCCGAGCCCTGAGCACCCAGCACCCCAAGGACTGAGCACCCAGCGCCTTGAGTACTGAGCACCGATCACCCTGAGCACTGAGCACCCAGCACCCCGAGAACTGAGCACCCAGCACCCTGAGTACTGAGCACCCAGCACCCTGAGGACTGAGCACCCAGCACCCTGAGTACTGAGCACACTGAGTACTGAGCAACGATCACCCTGAGCACTGAGCACCCAGCACCCTGAGTACTGAGCACCCAGCACCCTGAGCACTGAGCACCCAGCACCCTGAGCACTGAGCACCCAGCACCCTGAGTACTGAGCACCCAGCACCCTGAGTACTGAGTACCCAGCACCCTGAGCACTGAGCACCCAGCACCCTGAGTACTAAGCACCGATCACCCTGAGTACTGAGCACCCAGCACCCTGAATACTGAGCACCCAGCACCCTGAGCACTGTGCACCCATCACCCTGAGTACTGAGCACCCAGCACCCTGAGTACTGAGCACCCAGCACCCTGAGTACTGAGCACCCAGCACCCTGAGTACTAAGCACCCAGCACCCTGAGTACTGAGCACCGAGCACCCCGAGCACTGAGCAACCAGCACCCTGAGTACTGAGCACTGAGCACCTTGAGTACTGAGCACCGAACACCCTGAGTACTGAGCACCCAGCACCCTGAGGACTGAGCACCCAGCACCCTGAGCACTGAGCACCCAGCACCCTGAGTACTGAGCACCCAGCACCCTGAGTACTGAGTACCCAGCACACTGAGCACTGAGCACCCAGCACCCTGAGTAATGATCACCGAGCACCCCGAGCACTGAGCACCCAGCACCCTGAGTACTGAGCACCCAGCACCCTGTGTACTGAGCACCCAGCACCCTGAGTACTGAGCACCCAGCACCCTCAGCACTGAGCACAAAGCACGCTGTGTACTGAGCACTGAGCACACTGAGTACTGAGCACCGAGGACCCTGAGCACTGAGCACCCAGCACGCTTAGTACTGAGCACTGAGCACCCTGAGTACTGAGCACCGAGCACCCTGAGTACTGAGCACCCAGCACCATGAGCACTGAGCAGCCAGCACACTCAGCACTGAGCACCCAGCACCCCGAGCACTGAGCACCCAGCACCCTGAGCCCTGAGCACCCAGCACCCCGAGTACTGAGCACCCAGCACCCCGAGTACTGAGCACCGAGCACGCCGAGCACTGAGCACCCAGCACCCTGAGTACTGAGCACCCAGCACCCTGAGTACTGAGCACTGAGCACCCCGAGTACGGAGCACCCAGCACCCTGAGCACTGAGCGCACAGCACCCTGAGCACTGAGCAGACAGCACCCTGAGTACTGAGCACCCAGCACCCTGAGTACTGAGCACCCAGAACCCTGAGTACTGGGCACTCAGCACCCTGAGTACTGAGCACCGAGCACCGCGAGCACTGATCACCCTGAGGACTGAGCACCCAGCACCCCGAGCACTGAGCACCCAGCACCCAGAGTACTGAGCACCCAGCACCCCGAGTACTGAGCACCCAGCACCCTGAGTACTGAGCACCCAGCACCCTGAGCACTGAGCACCCAGCACCCTGAGTACTGAGCACCCTGAGTACTGAGCACTGAGCACCGAGCACCCTGAGTACTGAGCACCCTGAGGACTGAGCACCCAGCACCCTGAGCACTGAGCACCCAGCACCCTGAGTACTGAGCATTGATCACCATGAGCACTGAGCACCCAGCACCCCGAGCACTGAGCACCCAGCACCCTGAGTACTGAGCACCCAGCACCCCGAGCACTAAGCACCGAGCACCCTGAGTACTGAACACCCAGCACCCTGAACACTGAGCACTGAGCACCCAGCACCCTGAGCACTGAGCACTGAGCACCCAGCACCCCGAGCACTGAGCACCCAGCACCCTGAGCACCGATCACCCTGAGCGATGAGCACCCTGAGCACTGAGCACTGAGCACCCAGCACCCTGAGTACTGAGCACCCAACACTCTGAGCACTGAGCACCCAGCACGCTGAGTACTGAGCACTGAGCACACAGCACCCTGAGTACTGAGCACCCAGCACCCCGAGCACTGAGCACCCAGCGCCCCGAGCACTGAGGACCCAGCACCCTGAGCACTGAGGAATGAGCACACTGAGCACTGAGCACCCAGCACCGTGAGTACTGAGCACCCAGCACCCCGAGCACTAAGCACCGAGCACCCTGAGTACTGAACACCCAGCACCCTGAACACTGAGCACTGAGCACCCAGCACCCTGAGTACTGAGCTCCCAGCACCCCGAGCACTGAGCACCCAGCGCCCCGAGCACTGAGCACCCAGCGCCCCGAGCACTGAGAACCCAGCACCCCGAGCACTGAGCACCCAGCACCCCGAGCACTGAGCACCCAGCACCCCGAGCACTGAGCACCCAGCACCCTGAGCACCGATTACCCTGAGCGATGAGCACCCTGAGCACTGAGCACTGAGCACCCAGCACCCTGAGTACTGAGCACCCAACACTCTGAGCACTGAGCACCCAGCACGCTGAGAACTGAGCACTGAGCACACAGCACCCTGAGTACTGAGCACCCAGCACCCCGAGCACTGAGCACCCAGCGCCCCGAGCACTGAGCACCCAGCACCCTGAGCACTGAGCACACTGAGCACTGAGCAACCAGCACCCCGAGTACTGAGCACTGAGCACCCTGAGAACTGAGCACCCAGCACCCCGAGTACTGAGCACTGAGCACCCTGAGTACTGAGCACCCAGCACCCTGAGCACTGAAAACCCTGAGTACTGAGCACCGAGCACCCTGAGCACTGAAAACCCTGAGTACTGAGCACCGAGCACCCTGAGTACTGAGCACCCAGCACCCTGAGCACTGAGCACGGAGCACCCAGAGGACTGAGCACCCTGCACCCTGAGCACTGAGCACCCAGCACCCTGAGTACAGAGCACCCAGCACCCTGAGCACTGAGCACCCAGCACCCTGAATACTGAGCACCCAACACACAGAGTACTGAGCACCCAGCACCCTGAGAACTGAGCACCCAGCACCCTGAGTACTGAGCACCCAGCACCCTGAGTACTGAGCACCAAGCACCCTGAGCACTGAGCACTGAGCACCCAGCAGCCTGAGCACTGAGCACACAGCACCCCGAGCACTGAGCACCCAGCACCCCAAGGACTGAGCACCCAGCACCCTGAGTACTGAGCACCCTGAGTACTGAGCACCGATCACCCTGAGCACTGAGCACCCAGCACCCTGAGTACTGAGCACCCAGCACCCTGAGCACTGAGCACCCAGCACCCTGAGCACTGAGCACCCAGCACCCTGAGTACTGAGCACCCAGCACCCTGAGTACTGCGTACCCAGCACCCTGAGCACTGAGCACCCAGCACCCTGTGTACTAAGCACCGATCACCCTGAGTACTGAGCACCCAGCACCCTGAGTACTGAGCACCCAGCACCCTGAGTACTGAGCACCCAGCACCCTGAGCACTGTGCACCCATCACCCTGAGTACTGAGCACCCAGCACCCTGAGTACTGAGCACCCAGCACCCTGAGTACTGAGCACCCAGCACCCTGAGTACTAAGCACCCAGCACCCTGAGTACTGAGCACCGAGCACCCCGAGCACTGAGCAACCAGCAACCTGAGTACTGAGCACTGAGCACCCTGAGTACTGAGCACCGAACACCCTGAGTACTGAGCACCCAGCACCCTGAGGACTGAGCACCCAGCACCCTGAGCACTGAGCACCCAGCACCCTGAGTACTGAGCTCCCAGCACCCTGAGTACTGAGTACCCAGCACACTGAGCACTGAGCACCCAGCACCCTGAGTACTGAGCACCGAGCACCCCGAGCACTGAGCACCCAGCACCCTGAGTACTGAGCACCCAGCACCCTGAGTACTGAGCACCCAGCACCCTGAGTACTGAGCACCCAGCACCCTCAGCACTGAGCACAAAGCACGCTGTGTACTGAGCACTGAGCACCCTGAGTACTGAGCACCGAGGACCCTGAGCACTGAGCACCCAGCACGCTTAGTACTGAGCACTGAGCACCCTGAGTAATGAGCACCGAGCACGCCGAGCACTGAGCACCCAGCACCCTGAGTACTGAGCACTGAGCACCCCGAGTACTGAGCACCCAGCATCCCGAGCACTGAGCACCCAGCACCCTGAGTACTGAGAACAGATCACCCTGAGTACTGAGCACCCAGCACCCTGAGGACTGAGCCCCCAGCATCCTGAGTACTGAGCACCCAGCACCCCGAGCACTGAGCACCCAGCACCCCGAGAATGAGCACCCAGCACCCTGAGTACTGAGAACCGAGCACCCTGAGTACTGAGCCCCCAGCAACCTGAGTACTGAGCCCCCAGCACCCTGAGTACTGAGCACCCAGCACCCCGAGCACTGAGCACCCAGCACCCTGAGTACTGAGCACCCATCACCCTGAGTACTGAGCACTCAGCACCCTGAGTACTGAGCACCGAGCACCCCGAGCACTGAGCACCCAGCACCCTGAGCACGGAGCACCCCGAGGACTGAGCACCCAGCACCCTGAGCACTGAGCACCCAGCACCTTGAGTACTGAGCACCGAGCACCTCGAGCACTGAGCACCCAGCACCCTGAGTACTGAGCACGCAGCACCCTGAGCACTGAGCACCCAGCACCCTGAGCACTGAGCACCCAACACACAGAGTATTGAGCACCCAGCACCCTGAGCACTGAGCACCCAGCACCCTGAGTACTGATCACCCAGCACCCTGAGTACTGAACACCCAGCACCCTGAGCACTGAGCACTGAGTACCCTGAGCACTGAGTACTGAGCACTGAGCACCCTGAGCACTGAGCACCCAGCACACCGAGTACTGAACACCCATTACCCTGAGCACTGAGCACTGAGCACCCTGAGCACTGAGTACTGAGCACTGAGCACCCTGAGCACTGAGCACCCAGCACACCGAGTACTGAGCACCCAGTACCCTGAGTACTGAACACCCAGCACCCTGAGCACTGAGCACTGAGCACCCAGCACCCTCAGCACTGAGCACTGAGCACCCAGCACCCTGAGCACTGAGCACCCAGCACCCCGAGCACTGAGCACCCAGCACCCTGAGCACCCAGCACCCTGAGCACTGAGCACCCTGAGCACTGAGCACTGAGCACCCAGCACCCTGAGTACTGAGCACCCAACACTCTGAGCACTGAGCACCCAGCACGCTGAGTACTGAGCACTGAGCACAAAGCACCCTGAGTACTGAGCACCCAGAACTCCGAGCACTGAGCACCCAGCTCCCCGAGCACTGAGCACCCAGCACCCTGAGCACTGAGCACTGAGCACCCTGAGCACTGAGCACCCAGCACCCCGAGTGCTGAGCACTGAGCACCCTGAGTACTGAGCACCCAGCACCCCGAGTACTGAGCACTGAGCACCCTGAGAACTGAGCACCCAGCACCCTGAGCACAGAGCACTGAGAACCCTGAGTACTGAGCAACGAGCACCCTGAGTACTGAGCACCCAGCACCCTGAGCACTGAGCAGGGAGCACCCCGAGGACTGAGCACCCAGCACCCTGAGCACTGTGCACCCAGCACCTTGAGTACTGAGCACCGAGCACCCCGAACACTGAGCACCCAGGACCCTGAATACTGAGCACCCAGCACCCTGAGCACTGAGCACCCAGAACCCCGAGCACTGAGCACCCAGCACCCCGAGCACTGAGCACGCAGCACCCTGAGTACTGAGCACCCAGCAACCCGAGCACTGAGCACCCAGCACCCTGAGAATGAGCACCCAGCACCATGAGTACTGAGCACCCAGCACCCTGAGTACTGAGCACTAAGCACCCAGAGCACTGAGCACCCAGCACCCCGAGCACGGAGCACCCAGGACCCCGAGCACTGAGAACTGAGCACCCAGCACCCTGAGTACTGAGCACCGAGATCCCCGAGCACTGAGCACACTGAGTACTGAGCACCCAGCACCCCGAGCACTGAGCACCCAGCACCCTGAGCACTGAGCACCCAGCACCATGAGCACGGAGCACCCCGAGGACTGAGCACCCAGCACCCTGAGCACTGAGCACCCAGCACCTTGAGTACTGAGCACCGAGCACCTCGAGCACTAAGCACCCAGCACCCTGAGTACTGAGCAACCAGCACCCTGAGCACTGAGCACCCAGAACCCTGAGCACTGACCACCCAGCACCCTGAGCACGGAGCACCCAGCACCCTGAGTACTGAGCACCCAACACCCAGAGTACTGAGCACCCAGCACCCTGAGCACTGAGCACCCAGCACCCTGAGTACTGAGCACCAAGCACCCTGAGTACTGAACACCCAGCACCCTGAGCACTGAGCACTGAGCACCCTGAGCACTGAGTACTGAGCACTGAGCACCCTGAGCACTGAGCACCCAGCACCCCGAGTACTGAGCACCCAGCACCCTGAGTACTGAGCACAGAGCACTCTGAGCACTGAGCACCCAGCACCCTGAGTACTGAGCACCCAGCACCCTGAGCACTGAGCACCAAGCACCCTGAGTACTGAGCACCAAGCACCCTGAGTACTGAACACCCAGCACCCTGAGCACTGAGCACCCAGCACCCTGAGCACTGAGCACCCAACACACAGAGTATTGAGCACCCAGCACCCTGAGCACTGAGCACCCAGCACCCTGAGTACTGATCACCCAGCACCCTGAGTACTGAACACCCAGCACCCTGAGCACTGAGCACTGAGTACCCTGAGCACTGAGTACTGAGCACTGAGCACCCTGAGCACTGAGCACCCAGCACACCGAGTACTGAACACCCATTACCCTGAGCACTGAGCACTGAGCACCCTGAGCACTGAGTACTGAGCACTGAGCACCCTGAGCACTGAGCACCCAGCACACCGAGTACTGAACACCGAGCACCCTGAGTACTGAACACCCAGCACCCTGAGCACTGAGTACTGACCACTGAGCACCCTGAGCACTGAGCACCCAGCACCCTGAGTACTGAGCACCCTGCACCCTGAGTACTGAACACCCAGCACCCTGAGCACTGAGCACTGAGCACCCAACACCCCGAGCACTGAGCACTGAGCACCCTGAGCACTGAGCACCCAGCACCCCGAGTACTGAGCACTGAGCACCCTGAGTACTGAGCACCAAGCACACCGAGTACTGAGCACTGAGCACCCTGAGTACTGAGCACCCAGCACCCTGAGCACTGAGCACCCAGCACCCTGAGTACTGAGCACTGAGAACCCTGAGTACTGAGCACCGAGCACCCCGAGCACTGAGCACCCAGCACCCTGAGTACTGAGCACCCAGCACCATGAGCACTGAGCACCCAGCACCCCGAGCACTGAGCACCCAGCACCCCGAGCACTGAGCACCCAGCACCCTGAGTACTGAGCACCCAGCACCCTGAGTACTGAGCACCCAGCACCCTGAGTACCGAGCACTCAGCACCCTGAGTACTGAGCACCGAGCACCCCGAGCACTGAGCACCCAGCACCTTGAGCACTGAGCACCCTGAGGACTGAGCACCCAGCACACTGAGCACTGAGCACCGATCACCCTGAGCACTGAGCACCCAGCACCCCGAGCACTGAGCAACCAGCACCCTGAGTACTGAGCACCCAGCACCCCGAGTACTGAGCACCCAGCACCCTGAGTACTGAGCACCCAGCACCCCGAGCACTGAGTGCCCAGCACCCTGAGTAC
Source organism: Microtus oregoni (assembly GCF_018167655.1). Lineage (NCBI taxonomy): Eukaryota > Metazoa > Chordata > Mammalia > Rodentia > Cricetidae > Microtus > Microtus oregoni. The sequence goes on from NW_024543405.1 coordinate 28,333, forward strand.
TGAACACCCTGAGTACTGAGCACTGAGCACTGAGCACCCTGAGTACTACTGAGCACCCTGAGGACTGAGCACCCAGCACCCTGAGCACTGAGCACCCAGGACCCTGAGTACTGACCACTGATCACCCTGAGCACTGAGCACCTAGCACACCGAGCACTGAGCACCCAGCACCCTGAGTACTGAGCACCCAGCACCCTGAGCACTGTGCACCCAGCACCCTGAGTACTGCGCACCCAGCACCCTGAGTACTGAGCACCCAGCACCCTGGGCACTGAGCACCCAGCACCCTGAGTACTGAGCACCCAGCACCCTGAGTACTGAGCACCCAGCACCCTGAGCACTGAGCAACCAGCACCCTGAGCACTGAGCACCAAGCACCCTGAGTACTGAGCACCCAGTACCCTGAGTACTGAACACCCAGCACCCTGAGCACTGAGCACTGAGCACCCAGCACCCTCAGCACTGAGCACTGAGCACCCAGCACCCTGAGCACTGAGCACCCAGCACCCCGAGCACTGAGCACCCAGCACCCTGAGCACCCAGCACCCTGAGCACTGAGCACCCTGAGCACTGAGCACTGAGCACCCAGCACCCTGAGTACTGAGCACCCAACACTCTGAGCACTGAGCACCCAGCACGCTGAGTACTGAGCACTGAGCACAAAGCACCCTGAGTACTGAGCACCCAGAACTCCGAGCACTGAGCACCCAGCTCCCCGAGCACTGAGCACCCAGCACCCTGAGCACTGAGCACTGAGCACCCTGAGCACTGAGCACCCAGCACCCCGAGTGCTGAGCACTGAGCACCCTGAGTACTGAGCACCCAGCACCCCGAGTACTGAGCACTGAGCACCCTGAGAACTGAGCACCCAGCACCCTGAGCACAGAGCACTGAGAACCCTGAGTACTGAGCAACGAGCACCCTGAGTACTGAGCACCCAGCACCCTGAGCACTGAGCAGGGAGCACCCCGAGGACTGAGCACCCAGCACCCTGAGCACTGTGCACCCAGCACCTTGAGTACTGAGCACCGAGCACCCCGAACACTGAGCACCCAGCACCCTGAATACTGAGCACCCAGCACCCTGAGCACTGAGCACCCAGAACCCCGAGCACTGAGCACCCAGCACCCCGAGCACTGAGCACGCAGCACCCTGAGTACTGAGCACCCAGCAACCCGAGCACTGAGCACCCAGCACCCTGAGAATGAGCACCCAGCACCATGAGTACTGAGCACCCAGCACCCTGAGTACTGAGCACTAAGCACCCAGAGCACTGAGCACCCAGCACCCCGAGCACGGAGCACCCAGGACCCCGAGCACTGAGAACTGAGCACCCAGCACCCTGAGTACTGAGCACCGAGATCCCCGAGCACTGAGCACACTGAGTACTGAGCACCCAGCACCCCGAGCACTGAGCACCCAGCACCCTGAGCACTGAGCACCCAGCACCATGAGCACGGAGCACCCCGAGGACTGAGCACCCAGCACCCTGAGCACTGAGCACCCAGCACCTTGAGTACTGAGCACCGAGCACCTCGAGCACTAAGCACCCAGCACCCTGAGTACTGAGCAACCAGCACCCTGAGCACTGAGCACCCAGAACCCTGAGCACTGACCACCCAGCACCCTGAGCACGGAGCACCCAGCACCCTGAGTACTGAGCACCCAACACCCAGAGTACTGAGCACCCAGCACCCTGAGCACTGAGCACCCAGCACCCTGAGTACTGAGCACCAAGCACCCTGAGTACTGAACACCCAGCACCCTGAGCACTGAGCACAGAGCACCCTGAGCACTGAGTACTGAGCACTGAGCACCCTGAGCACTGAGCACCCAGCACCCCGAGTACTGAGCACCCAGCACCCTGAGTACTGAGCACAGAGCACTCTGAGCACTGAGCACCCAGCACCCTGAGTACTGAGCACCCAGCACCCTGAGTACTGAGCAACCAGCACCCTGAGCACTGAGCACTGAGCACCCAGCACCCTGAGCACTGAGCACTGAGCACCCAGCACCACAGCCCTGAGCACCCAGCACCCCGAGCACTGAGCACCCAGCACCCTGAGCACTGAGCACCCAGCACCCTGAGTACTGAGCAACCAGCAACCTGAGTACTGAGCACCCAGCACCCTGAGTACTGAGCACTCAGCACCCTGAGTACTGAGCACCGAGCACACCGAGCAATGAGCACCCAGCACCCTGAGCACTGAGCACCCGGAGGACTGAGCACCCATCACCCTGACCACTGAGCACCGATCACCCTGAGCAGTGAGCACCCAGCACCCCGAGCACTGAGCACTCAGCACCCTGAGTACTGAGCACCCAGCACCCCGATTACTGAGCACCCAGCACCCTGAGTACTGAGCACCCAGGACCCCGAGCACTGAGCACCCAGCACCCTGAGTACGGAGCACCCTGATTACTGAGCACTGAGCACCGAGCATCCTGAGTACTGAGCACCCAGCACCCCGAGCACTGAGCACCCAGCACCCTGAGCACTGAGCACCCAGCACCCTGAGCACTGAGCACCCAGCACCCTGAGTACTGAGCACTCAGCACCCTGAGTACTGAGTACCCAGCACCGTGAGCTCTGAGCACCCAGCACCCTGAGTACTGAGCACCGAGCACCCTGAGTACTGAGCACCCAGCACCCTTAGTACTGAGCACCCAGCACCCTGAGCACTGAGCACCCAGCACCCTGAGTACTGAGCACCCAGCACCACCCTCAGCACTGAGCACCCAGCACCCCGAGCACTGAGCACCCAGCTCCCTGAACACTGAGCACCCAGCACCCCGAGTACTGAGCACCCTGCACCCCGAGTACTGAGCACCGAGCACCCCGAGCACTGAGCACCCAGCACCCTGAGTACTGAGCACCCAGCACCCTGAGTACTGAGCACTGAGCACCCCGAGTACTGAGCACCCAGCAACCCGAGCACTGAGCACCCAGCAACCTGAGTACTGAGAACAGATCACCCTGAGTACTGAGCACCCAGCACCCTGAGTACTGAGCCCCCAGCACCCTGAGTACTGAGCACCCAGCACCCTGAGCACTGAGCACCCTTAGTACTGAGCACTGTGCACCCTGAGTACTGACCACTGAGCACCTTGAATAGTGAGCACCCAGCATCCTGAGTACTGAGCACCCAGCACCCCGAGCAGTGAGCACCCAGCACCCTGAGCACTGTGCACCATGAGTACTGACCACTGAGCACCTTGAAGAGTGAGCACCCAGCACCCTGAGTACTGAGCCCCCAGCACCCTGAGTACTTAGCACCCAGCAACCCGAGCACTGAGCACCCAGCACCCTGAGAATGAGCACCCAGCACCATGAGTATTGAGCACCCAGCACCCTGAGTACTGAGCACTAAGCACCCAGAGCACTGAGCACCCAGCACCCCGAGCACGGAGCACTGAGCACCCTGAGTACTGAGCACCCAGCACCACGAGTACTGAGCACCGAGCACCCTGAGTACTGAGCACCAAGCACCCCGAGTACTGAGCACTGAGCACCCTGAGTACTGAGCACCCAGCACCCTGAGCACTGAGCACCCAGCACCCTGAGTACTGAGTACTGAGACCCCTGAGTACTGAGCACCGAGCACCCTGAGTACTGAGCACCCAGCACCCTGATCACTGAGCACGGAGCACCCCGAGGACTGAGCACCCAGCACCCTGAGCACTGAGCACCCAGCACCTTGAGTACTGAGCACCGAGCACAACGAGCACTGAGCACCCAGCACCCTGAGTACTGAGCACCCTGATTACTGAGCACTGAGCACCGAGCATCCTGAGTACTGAGCACACAGCAGGCCGAGCACTGAGCACCCAGCACCCTGAGCACTGAGCACCCAGCACCCTGAGCACTGAACACCCAGCACCCTGAGTACTGAGCACCCAGCACCCTGAGTACTGAGTACCCAGCACCCTGAGCTCTGAGCACACAGCACCCTGAGTACTGAGCACCGAGCACCCTGAGTACTGAGCACCCAGCACCCTTAGTACTGAGCACCCAGCACCCTGAGCACTGAGCACCCAGCACCCTGAGTACTGAGCACCCAGCACCACCCTCAGCACTGAGCACCCAGCACCCCGAGCACTGAGCACCCAGCACCCTGAGCACTGAGCACCCTGATTACTGAGCACTGAGCACCGAGCATCCTGAGTACTGAGCACCCAGCACCCCGAGCACTGAGCACCCAGCACCCTGAGCACTGAGCACCCAGCACCCTGAGCACTGAGCACCCAGCACCCTGAGTACTGAGCACTCAGCACCCTGAGTACTGAGTATCCAGCACCCTGAGCTCTGAGCACCCAGCACCCTGAGTACTGAGCACCGAGCACCCTGAGTACTGAGCACCCAGCACCCTTAGTACTGAGCACCCAGCACCCTGAGCACTGAGCACCCAGCACCCTGAGTACTGAGCACCCAGCACCACCCTCAGCACTGAGCACCCAGCACCCCGAGCACTGAGCACCCAGCTCCCTGAACACTGAGCACCCAGCACCCCGAGTACTGAGCACCCTGCACCCCGAGTACTGAGCACCGAGCACCCCGAGCACTGAGCACCCAGCACCCTGAGTACTGAGAACCCAGCACCCTGAGTACTGAGCACTGAGCACCCTGAGTACTGAGCACCCAGCACCCCGAGCACTGAGCACCCAGCAACCTGAGTACTGAGAACAGATCACCCTGAGTACTGAGCACCCAGCACCCTGAGTACTGAGCCCCCAGCACCCTGAGTACTGAGCAGCCAGCACCCCGAGCACTGAGCACCCAGCACCCCGAGAATGAGCACCCAGCACCCTGAGTACTGAGCACCGAGCACCCTGAGTACTGAGCACCCAGCACCCTGAGTACTGAGCCCCCAGCACCCTGAGTACTGAGCACCCAGCAACCCGAGCACTGAGCACCCAGCACCCTGAGAATGAGCACCCAGCACCATGAGTACTGAGCACCCAGCACCCTGAGTACTGAGCACTAAGCACCCAGAGCACTGAGCACCCAGCACCCCGAGCACGGAGCACTGAGCACCCTGAGCACTGAGCACCCAGCACCATGAGTACTGAGCACCCAGCACCCTGAGCACTGAGCACCCAGCACCCTGAGTACTGAGCACCAAGCACCCTGAGTACTGAACACCCAGCACCCTGAGCACTGAGCACTGAGCACCCTGAGCACTGAGTACTGAGCACTGAGCACCCTGAGCACTGAGCACCCAGCACCCCGAGTACTGAGCACCCAGCACCCTGAGTACTGAGCACAGAGCACTCTGAGCACTGAGCACCCAGCACCCTGAGTACTGAGCACCCAGCACCCTGAGTACTGAGCAACCAGCACCCTGAGCACTGAGCACTGAGCACCCAGCACCCTGAGCACTGAGCACTGAGCACCCAGCACCACAGCCCTGAGCACCCAGCACCCCGAGCACTGAGCACCCAGCACCCTGAGCACTGAGCACCCAGCACCCTGAGTACTGAGCAACCAGCAACCTGAGTACTGAGCACCCAGCACCCTGAGTACTGAGCACTCAGCACCCTGAGTACTGAGCACCGAGCACACCGAGCAATGAGCACCCAGCACCCTGAGCACTGAGCACCCGGAGGACTGAGCACCCATCACCCTGACCACTGAGCACCGATCACCCTGAGCAGTGAGCACCCAGCACCCCGAGCACTGAGCACTCAGCACCCTGAGTACTGAGCACCCAGCACCCCGATTACTGAGCACCCAGCACCCTGAGTACTGAGCACCCAGGACCCCGAGCACTGAGCACCCAGCACCCTGAGTACGGAGCACCCTGATTACTGAGCACTGAGCACCGAGCATCCTGAGTACTGAGCACCCAGCACCCCGAGCACTGAGCACCCAGCACCCTGAGCACTGAGCACCCAGCACCCTGAGCACTGAGCACCCAGCACCCTGAGTACTGAGCACTCAGCACCCTGAGTACTGAGTACCCAGCACCGTGAGCTCTGAGCACCCAGCACCCTGAGTACTGAGCACCGAGCACCCTGAGTACTGAGCACCCAGCACCCTTAGTACTGAGCACCCAGCACCCTGAGCACTGAGCACCCAGCACCCTGAGTACTGAGCACCCAGCACCACCCTCAGCACTGAGCACCCAGCACCCCGAGCACTGAGCACCCAGCTCCCTGAACACTGAGCACCCAGCACCCCGAGTACTGAGCACCCTGCACCCCGAGTACTGAGCACCGAGCACCCCGAGCACTGAGCACCCAGCACCCTGAGTACTGAGCACCCAGCACCCTGAGTACTGAGCACTGAGCACCCCGAGTACTGAGCACCCAGCAACCCGAGCACTGAGCACCCAGCAACCTGAGTACTGAGAACAGATCACCCTGAGTACTGAGCACCCAGCACCCTGAGTACTGAGCCCCCAGCACCCTGAGTACTGAGCACCCAGCACCCCGAGCACTGAGCACCCAGCACCCCGAGAATGAGCACCCAGCACCCTGAGTACTGAGAACCGAGCACCCTGAGTACTGAGCACCCAGCACCCTGAGCACTGAGCACCCTTAGTACTGAGCACTGTGCACCCTGAGTACTGACCACTGAGCACCTTGAATAGTGAGCACCCAGCATCCTGAGTACTGAGCACCCAGCACCCCGAGCAGTGAGCACCCAGCACCCTGAGCACTGTGCACCATGAGTACTGACCACTGAGCACCTTGAATAGTGAGCACCCAGCACCCTGAGTACTGAGCCCCCAGCACCCTGAGTACTTAGCACCCAGCAACCCGAGCACTGAGCACCCAGCACCCTGAGAATGAGCACCCAGCACCATGAGTATTGAGCACCCAGCACCCTGAGTACTGAGCACTAAGCACCCAGAGCACTGAGCACCCAGCACCCCGAGCACGGAGCACTGAGCACCCTGAGTACTGAGCACCCAGCACCACGAGTACTGAGCACCGAGCACCCTGAGTACTGAGCACCAAGCACCCCGAGTACTGAGCACTGAGCACCCTGAGTACTGAGCACCCAGCACCCTGAGCACTGAGCACCCAGCACCCTGAGTACTGAGTACTGAGACCCCTGAGTACTGAGCACCGAGCACCCTGAGTACTGAGCACCCAGCACCCTGATCACTGAGCACGGAGCACCCCGAGGACTGAGCACCCAGCACCCTGAGCACTGAGCACCCAGCACCTTGAGTACTGAGCACCGAGCACAACGAGCACTGAGCACCCAGCACCCTGAGTACTGAGCACCCTGATTACTGAGCACTGAGCACCGAGCATCCTGAGTACTGAGCACACAGCAGGCCGAGCACTGAGCACCCAGCACCCTGAGCACTGAGCACCCAGCACCCTGAGCACTGAACACCCAGCACCCTGAGTACTGAGCACCCAGCACCCTGAGTACTGAGTACCCAGCACCCTGAGCTCTGAGCACACAGCACCCTGAGTACTGAGCACCGAGCACCCTGAGTACTGAGCACCCAGCACCCTTAGTACTGAGCACCCAGCACCCTGAGCACTGAGCACCCAGCACCCTGAGTACTGAGCACCCAGCACCACCCTCAGCACTGAGCACCCAGCACCCTGAGCACTGAGCACCCAGCACCCTGAGCACTGAGCACCCTGATTACTGAGCACTGAGCACCGAGCATCCTGAGTACTGAGCACCCAGCACCCCGAGCACTGAGCACCCAGCACCCTGAGCACTGAGCACCCAGCACCCTGAGCACTGAGCACCCAGCACCCTGAGTACTGAGCACTCAGCACCCTGAGTACTGAGTACCCAGCACCCTGAGCTCTGAGCACCCAGCACCCTGAGTACTGAGCACCGAGCACCCTGAGTACTGAGCACCCAGCACCCTTAGTACTGAGCACCCAGCACCCTGAGCACTGAGCACCCAGCACCCTGAGTACTGAGCACCCAGCACCACCCTCAGCACTGAGCACCCAGCACCCCGAGCACTGAGCACCCAGCTCCCTGAACACTGAGCACCCAGCACCCCGAGTACTGAGCACCCTGCACCCCGAGTACTGAGCACCGAGCACCCCGAGCACTGAGCACCCAGAACCCTGAGTACTGAGAACCCAGCACCCTGAGTACTGAGCACTGAGCACCCTGAGTACTGAGCACCCAGCACCCCGAGCACTGAGCACCCAGCAACCTGAGTACTGAGAACAGATCACCCTGAGTACTGAGCACCCAGCACCCTGAGTACTGAGCCCCCAGCACCCTGAGTACTGAGCAGCCAGCACCCCGAGCACTGAGCACCCAGCACCCCGAGAATGAGCACCCAGCACCCTGAGTACTGAGCACCGAGCACCCTGAGTACTGAGCACCCAGCACCCTGAGTACTGAGCCCCCAGCACCCTGAGTACTGAGCACCCAGCAACCCGAGCACTGAGCACCCAGCACCCTGAGAATGAGCACCCAGCACCATGAGTACTGAGCACCCAGCACCCTGAGTACTGAGCACTAAGCACCCAGAGCACTGAGCACCCAGCACCCCGAGCACGGAGCACTGAGCACCCTGAGCACTGAGCACCCAGCACCACGAGTACTGAGCACCGAGCACCCTGAATACTGAGCACCAAGCACCCCGTGTACTGAGCACTAAGCACCCTGAGTACTGAGCACCCAGCACCCTGAGCACTGAGCACCCAGCACCCTGAGTACTGAGAACTGAGACCCCTGAGTACTGAGCACCGAGCACCCTGAGTACTGAGCACCCAGCACCCTGATCACTGAGCACGGAGCACCCCGAGGACTGAGCACCCAGCACCCTGAGCACTGACCACCCAGCACCTTGAGTACTGAGCACCGAGCACAACGAGCACTGAGCACCCAGCACCCTGAGTACTGAGCACCCAGCACCCTGAGCACTGAGCACCCAGCTCCCTGAGCACTGAGCACGCAGCACCCCGAGCACTGAGCACCCAGCACCCTGAGTACTGAGCACAGAGCACCCTGAGCACTGAGCACTGAGCACCCAGCACCCTGAGCACTGAGCACTGAGCACCCAGCACCAAAGCCCTGAGCACCCAGCACCCCGAACACTGAGCACCCAGCACCCTGAGCACTGAGCACCCAGCACCCTGAGTACTGAGCAACCAGCAACCTGAGTACTGAGCACCCAGCACCCTGAGTACTGAGCGCTCAGCACCCTGAGTACTGAGCACCGAGCACACCGAGCAATGAGCACCCAGCACCCTGAGCACTGAGCATCCGGAGGACTGTGCACCCAGCGCCCTGAGCACTGAGCACCGATCACCCTGAGCAGTGAGCACCCAGCACCCCGAGCACTGAGCACCCAGCACCCTGAGTACTGCGCACCCAGCACCCCGAGTACTGAGCACCCAGCACCCTGAGTACTGAGCACCCAGCACCCCGAGCACTGAGCACCCAGCACCCTGAGTACTGAGCACCCTGATTACTGAGCACTGAGCACCGAGCATCCTGAGTACTGAGCACCCAGCACGCCGAGCACTGAGCACCCAGCCCCTGAGCACTGAGCACCCAGAACCCTGAGCACTGAGCACCCAGCACCCTGAGTACTTAGCACCCAGCACCCTGAGTACTGAGTACCCAGCACCCTGAGCTCTGAGAACCCAGCACCCTGAGTACTGAGCACCGAGCACCCTGAGCACTGAGCACCCAGCACCCTGAGTACTGAGCACCCAGCACCACCCTCAGCACTGAGCACCCAGCACCCCGAGCACTGAGCACCTAGAACCCTGAGCACTGAGCACCCAGCACCCCGAGTACTGAGCACCCAGCACCCTGAGTACTGAGCACCCAGCACCACCCTCAGCACTGAGCACCCAGCACCCCGAGCACTGAGCACCTAGCACCCTGAGCACTGAGCACCCAGCACGCCGAGCACTGAGCACCTAGCACCCCGAGCACTGAGCACCCAGCACCCTGAGTACTGAGCACCCAGCACCCTGAGTACTGAGCACTGAGCACCCCGAGTACTGAGCACCCAGCTCCCCGAGCACTGAGCACCCAGCACCCCGAGAATGAGCACCCAGCACCCTGAGTACTGAGAACCGAGCACCCTGATACTGAGCACCCAGCACCCTGAGTACTGAGCCCCCAGCACCCTGAGTACTGAGCACCCAGCAACCCGAGCACTGAGCACCCAGCACCCTGAGTACTGAGCACCCAGCACCCTGAGTACTGAGCACTGAGCACCCCGAGTACTGAGCACCCAGCACCCTGAGAATGAGCACCCAGCACCATGAGTACTGAGCACCCAGCACCCTGAGTACTGAGCACTAAGCACCCAGAGCACTGAGCACCCAGCACCCCGAGCACGGAGCACCCAGGACCCCGAGCACTGAGAACTGAGCACCCAGCACCCTGAGTACTGAGCACCGAGATCCCCGAGCACTGAGCACACTGAGTACTGAGCACCCAGCACCCCGAGCACTGAGCACCCAGCACCCTGAGCACTGAGCACCCAGCACCATGAGCACGGAGCACCCCGAGGACTGAGCACCCAGCACGCTGAGCACTGAGCACCCAGCACCTTGAGTACTGAGCACCGAGCACCTCGAGCACTAAGCACCCAGCACCCTGAGTACTGAGCACCCAGCACCCTGAGCACTGAGCACCCAGAACCCGGAGCACTGAGCACCCAGCAACCTGAGCACGGACCACCGAGCACCCTGAGTACTGAGCACCCAACACCCAGAGTACTGAGCACCCAGCACCCTGAGTACTGAACACCCAGCACCCTGAGCACTGAGCACTGAGCACCCTGAGCACTGAGTACTGAGCACTGAGCACCCTGAGCACTGAGCACCCAGCACCCCGAGTACTGAGCACCCAGCACCCCGAGCACTGAGCACCCAGCACCCCGAGCACTGAGCACTGAGCACCCTGAGCACTGAGCACCCAGCAACCCGAGTACTGAGCACTGAGCACCCTGAGTACTGAGCACCAAGCACCCTGAGTACTGAGCACCCAGCACCCTGAGTACTGAGCAACCAGCACCCTGAGCACTGAGCACCCAGCACCCCGAGCACTGAGCACCCAGCACCCTGAGTACTGAGCACAGAGCACTCTGAGCACTGAGCACCCAGCACCCTGAGTACTGAGCACCCAGCACCCTGAGTACTGAGCAACCAGCACCCTGAGCACTGAGCACTGAGCACCCAGCACCCTGAGCACTGAGCACTGAGCACCCAGCACCACAGCCCTGAGCACCCAGCACCCCGAGCACTGAGCACCCAGCACCCTGAGCACTGAGCACCCAGCACCCTGAGTACTGAGCAACCAGCAACCTGAGTACTGAGCAACCTGCACCCTGAGTACTGAGCACTCAGCACCCTGAGTACTGAGCACCGAGCACACCGAGCAATGAGCACCCAGCACCCTGAGCACTGAGCACCCGGAGGACTGAGCACCCAGCACCCTGAGCACTGAGCACCGATCACCCTGAGCAGTAAGCACCCAGCACCCCGAGCACTGAGCACTCAGCACCCTGAGTACTGAGCACCAAGCACCCCGAGTACTGAGCACTCAGCACCCTGAGTACTGAGCACCCAGCACCACGAGCACTGAGCACCCAGCACCCTGAGTACTGAGCACCCTGATTACTGAGCACTGAGCACCGAGTATCCTGAGTACTGAGCACCCAGCACCCCGAGCACTGAACACCCAGCACCCTGAGCACTGAGCACCCAGCACCCTGAGCACTGAGCACCCAGCACCCTGAGTACTGAGCACTCACCACCCTGAGTACTGAGTACCCAGCACCCTGAGCTCTGAGCACCCAGCACCCTGAGTACTGAGCACCGAGCACCCTGAGTACTGAGCACCCAGCCCCCTTAGTACTGAGCACCCAGCACCCTGAGCACTGAGCACCCAGCACCCTGAGTATTGAGCACCCAGAACCACCCTCAGCACTGAGCACCCAGCACCCCGAGCACTGAGCACCCAGCTCCCTGAACACTGAGCACCCAGCACCCCGAGTACTGAGCACCCTGCACCCCGAGTACTGAGCACCGAGCACCCCGAGCACTGAGCACCCAGCACCCTGAGTACTGAGCACCCAGCACCCTGAGTACTGAGCACTGAGCACCCCGAGTACTGAGCACCCAGCACTCCGAGCACTGAGCACCCAGCAACCTGAGTACTGAGAACAGATCACCCGGAGTACTGAGCACCCAGCACCCTGAGTACTGAGCCCTAAGCACCCAGAGCACTGAGCACCCAGCACCCCGAGCACGGAGCAACCAGGACCCCAAGCACTGAGAACTGAGCACCCAGCACCCTGGGTACTGAGCACCGAGCTCCCCGAGCACTGAGCACACTGAGTACTGAGCACCCAGCACCCCGAGCACTGAGCACCCAGCACCCTGAGCACTGAGCACCCAGCACCATGAGCACGGAGCACCCCGAGGACGGAGCACCCAGCACCCTGAGCACTGAGCACCCAGCACCTTGAGTACTGAGCACCGAGCACCTCGAGCACTAAGCACCCAGCACCCTGAGTACTGAGCACCCAGCACCCTGAGCACTGAGCACCCAGAACCCTGAGCACTGAGCACCCAGCACCCTGAGCACGGAGCACCCAGCACCCTGAGTACTGAGCACCCAACACCCAAAGTACTGAGCACCCAGCACCCTGAGAACTGAGTACCCAGCACCCTGAGCTCTGAGCACCCAGCACCCTGAGTACTGAGCACCGAGCACCCTGAGTACTGAGCACCCAGCACCCTTAGTACTGAGCACCCAGCACCCTGAGTACTGAGCACCGAGCACCCTGAGCACTGAGCACCCAGCACCCTGAGTACTGAGCACCCAGCACCACCCTCAGCACTGAGCACCCAGCACCCCGAGCACTGAGCACCCAGCTCCCTGAGCACTGAGCACCCAGCACCCCGAGTACTGAGCACCCTGCACCCCGAGTACTGAGCACCGAGCACCCCGAGCACTGAGCACCCAGCACCCTGAGTACTGAGCACCCAGCAGCCTGAGTACTGAGCACCCAGCACCCTGAGTACTGAACACCCAGCACCCTGAGCACTGAGCACTGAGCACCCTGAGCACTGAGTACTGAGCACTGAGCACCCTGAGCACTGAGCACCCAGCACCCCGAGTACTGAACACCCAGCACCCCGAGCACTGAGCACCCAGCACCCCGAGCACTGAGCACTGAGCACCCTGAGCACTGAGGACCCAGCACCCCGAGTACTGAGCACTGAGCACCCTGAGTACTGAGCACCAAGCACCCTGAGTACTGAGCACCCAGCACCCTGAGTACTGAGCACCCAGCACCCTGAGCACTGAGCACCCAGCACCCCGAGCACTGAGCACCCAGCACCCTGAGTACTGAGCACAGAGCACTCTGAGCACTGAGCACCCAGCACCCTGAGTACTGAGCACCCAGCACCCTGAGTACAGAGCAACCAGCACCCTGAGCACTGAGCACTGAGCACCCAGCACCCTGAGCACTGAGCACTGAGCACCCAGCACCACAGCCCTGAGCACCCAGCACCCCGAGCACTGAGCACCCAGCACCCTGAGCACTGAGCACCCAGCACCCTGAGTACTGAGCAACCAGCAACCTGAGTACTGAGCACCCAGCACCCTGAGTACTGAGCACTCAGCACCCTGAGTACTGAGCACCGAGCACACCGAGCAATGAGCACCCAGCACCCTGAGCACTGAGCACCGATCACCCTGAGCAGTGAGCACCCAGCACCCCGAGCACTGAGCACTCAGAAACCTGAGTACTGAGCACCCAGCACCCCGAGTACTGAGCACCCAGCACCCTGAGTACTGAGCACCCAGCACCCCGAGCACTGAGCACCCAGCACCCTGAGTACTGAGCACCCTGATTACTGAGCACTGAGCACCGAGCATCCTGAGTACTGAGCACCAAGCACCCCGTGTACTGAGCACTAAGCACCCTGAGTACTGATTACCCAGCACCCTGAGCTCTGAGCACCCAGCACCCTGAGTACTGAGCACCGAGCACCCTGAGTACTGAGCACCCAGCACCCTGAGTACTGAGCACCTAGCACCCTGAGCACTGAGCACCCAGCTCCCTGAACACTGAGCACCCAGCACCCTGAGTACTGAGCACTCAGCACCCTGAGTACTGAGAACCGACCACCCTGAGTACTGAGCACCCAGCACCCTGAGTACTGAGCCCCCAGCACCCTGAGTACTGAGCACCCAGCAACCCGAGCACTGAGCACCCAGCACCCTGAGAATGAGCACCCAGCACCATGAGTACTGAGCACCCAGCACCCGGAGTACTGAGCACTAAGCACCCAGAGCACTGAGCACCCACCACCCCGAGCACGGAGCAACCAGGACCCCGAGCACTGAGAACTGAGCACGCAGCACCCTGAGTACTGAGCACCGAGCTCCCCGAGCACTGAGCACACTGAGTACTGAGCACCCAGCAACCCGAGCACTGAGCACCCAGCACCCTGAGCACTGAGCACCCAGCACCATGAGCACGGAGCACCCCGAGGACTGAGCACTGAGCACCCAGCACCCTGAGCATGGAGCACCCAGCACCCTGAGTACTGAGCACCCAACACCCAGAGTACTGAGCACCCAGCACCCTGAGCACTGAGCACTGAGCACCCTGAGCACTGAGTACTGAGCACTGAGCACTCTGAGCACTGAGCACCCAGCACCCCGAGTACTGAGCACCCAGCACCCCGAGCACTGAGCACCCAGCGCCCCGAGCACTGAGCACCCAGCACCCCGAGCACTGAGCACTGAGCACCCTGAGCACTGAGCACCCAGCACCCCGAGTACTGAGCACTGAGCACCCTGAGTACTGAGCACCAAGCACCCCGAGAACTGATCACTGAGCACCCTGAGTACTGAGCACCCAGCACCTTGAGCACTGAGCACCCAGCACCCTGAGTACTGAGCACTGAGAACCCTGAGTACTGAGCACCGAGCACCCTGAGTACTGAGCACCCAGCACCCTGATCACTGAGCACGGAGCACCCCGAGGACTGAGCACCGAGCACAACGAGCACTGAGCACCCAGCACCCTGAGTACTGAGAACCGAGCACCCTGAGTACTGAGCGCCGAGCACCTCGAGCACTAAGCACCCAGCACCCTGAGTACTGAGCACCCAGCACCCTGAGCACTGAGCACCCAGAACCCTGAGCACTGAGCGCCCAGCACCCTGAGCACGGAGCACCCAGCACCCTGAGTACTGAGCACCCAACACCCAGAGTACTGAGCACCCAGCACCCTGAGTACTGAGTTCCCAGCACCCTGAGCTCTGAGCACCCAGCACCCTGAGTACTGAGCACCGAGCACCCTGAGTACTGAGCACCCAGCACCCTTAGTACTGAGCACCCAGCACCCTGAGCACTGAGCACCCAGCACCCTGAGTACTGAGCACCCAGCACCACCCTCAGCACTGAGCACCCAGCACCCCGAGCACTGAGCACCCAGCACCCTGAGCACTGAGCACCCAGCACCCTGAGCACTGAGCACCCAGCACCCTGAGTACTGAGCAACCAGCAACCTGAGTACTGAGCACCCAGCACCCTGAGTACTGAGCACTCAGCACACTGAATACTGAGCACCCAGCACCCTGAGCACTGAGCACCCAGCACCCCGAGTACTGAGCACCCTGCACACCGAGTACTGAGCACCGAGCACCCTGAGCACTGAGCACCCAGCACCCTGAGTACTGAGCACCCAGCACCCTGAGTACTGAGCACTGAGCACCCTGAGTACTGAGCACCCAGCACCCCAAGCACTGAGCACCCAGCACCCCGAGAATGAGCACCCAGCACCCTGAGTACTGAGAACCGAGCACCCTGAGTACTGAGCACCCAGCACCCTGAGTACTGAGCCCCCAGCACCCTGAGTACTGAGCACCCAGCAACCCGAGCACTGAGCACCCAGCACCCTGAGAATGAGCACCCAGCACCATGAGTACTGAGCACCCAGCACCCTGAGTACTGAGCACTAAGCACCCAGAGCACTGAGCACCCAGCACCCCGAGCACGGAGCACCCAGGACCCCGAGCACTGAGAACTGAGCACCCAGCACCCTGAGTACTGAGCACCGAGCTCCCCGAGGACTGAGCACACTGAGTACTGAGCACCCAGCACCCCGATCACTGAGCACCCAGCACCCTGAGCACTGAGCACCCAGCACCCTGAGCACTGAGCACCCAGCACCCTGAGTACTGAGCACCCAGCACGCTGAGTACTGAGCACCAAGCACCCCGAGCACGGAGCACCCAGGACCCCGAGCACTGAGAACTGAGCACCGAGCACCCTGAGTACTGAGCCCCGAGCTCCCCGAGCACTGAGCACACTGAGTACTGAGCACCCAGCACCCCGATCACTGAGCACCCAGCACCCTGAGCACTGAGCACCCAGCACCCTGAGCACTGAGCACCCAGCACCCTGAGTACTGAGCACTGAGCACCCAGCACCCCGAGCACTGAGCACCCAGCACCCTGTGTACTGAGCACTGAGCACCCTGAGTACTAAGCACCCAGCACCCTGAGTACTGAGCACCCAGGACCCTGAGCACTGAGCACCGAGAAGCCCGAGCACTGAGCACCCAGCACCCTGAGCACTCAGCACCCAGCACCCCGAGCACTGAGCACCCAGCACCCTGAGCACTGAGCACCCAGCACCCTGAGCACAGAGCACCCAGCACGCTGAGCACGGAGCGCCCAGCACCCTGAGCACTGAGCACCCAGCACCCTGAGCACTGAGCACCCAGCTCCCTGAGCACTGAGCACCCAGCACCCTGAGCACAGAGCACCCAGCACGCTGAGCACTGAGCACCCAGCACCCCGAGCACGGAGCAACCAGCACCCTGAGTACTGAGCACCCAACACCCAGAGTACTGAGCACCCAGCACCCTGAGCACTGAGCACCCAGCACCCTGAGTACTGAGCACCCAGCACCCTGAGTACTGAACACCCAGCACCCTGAGCACTGAGCACTGAGCACCCTGAGCACTGAGTACTGAGCACTGAGCACCCTGAGCACTGAGCACCCAGCACCCCGAGTACTGAGCACCCAGCACCCCGAGCACTGAGCACCCAGCGCCCCGAGCACTGAGCACCCAGCACCCCGAGCACTGAGAACTGAGCACCCTGAGCACTGAGCACCAAGCACCCCGAGTACTGAGCACTGAGCACCCTGAGTACTGAGCAACAAGTACCCCGAGTACTGAGCACTGAGCACCCTGAGTACTGAGCACCCAGCACCCTGATAAATGAGCACCCAGCACCCTGAGTACTGAGCACTGAGAACCCTGAGTACTGAGCACCGAGCACCCTGAGTACTGAGCACTGAGCACCCAGCACCCTGAGCACTGACCACTGAGCACCCAGCACCACAGCCCTGAGCACCCCGAGTACTGAGCAACAAGCACACCGAGTACTGAGCACTGAGCACCCTGCGTACTGAGCACCCAGCACCCTGAGCACTGAGCACCCAGCACACTGAGCACTGAGCACGCAGCACCCCGAGCACTGAGCACCCAGCACCCTGAGTACTGAGCACAGAGCACCCTGAGCACTGAGCACCCAGCACCCTGAGTACTGAGCACCCAGCACCCTGAGTACTGAGCAACCAGCACCCTGAGCACTGAGCACTGAGCACCCAGCACCCTGAGCACTGACCACTGAGCACCCAGCACCACAACCCTGAGCACCCAGCACCCCGAGCACTGATCACCCAGCACCCTGAGTACTGAGCACCCAGCATCCTGAGCACCCAGCACACTGAGTACTGAGCACCCAGCACCCTGAGTACTGAGCACCCAGCACCCTGAGTACTGAGCACTCAGCACCCTGAGTACTGAGCACCGAGCACCCCGAGCACTGAGCACCCAGCACCCTGAGCACTGTGCACCCGGAGGACTGAGCACCCAGCACCCTGAGCACTGAGCACCGATCACCCTGAGCACTGAGCACCCAGCACCCCGAGCATTGAGCACCCAGCACCCTGAGTACTGAGCACCCAGCACCCCGAGAACTGAGCACCCAGCACCCTGAGTACTGAGCACCCAGCACCCCGAGCACTGAGCAACCAGCACCCTGAGTACTGAGCACCCTGAGTACTGAGCACTGAGCACCGAGCACCCTGAGTACTGAGCACCCTGTGGACTGAGCACCCAGCACCCTGAGCACTGAGCACCCAGCACCCTGAGTACTGAGCACCCAGCACCCTGAGCACTGAGCACCCAGGTCCCTGAGCACTGAGCACGCAGCACCCCAAGCACTGAGCACCCAGCACCCTGAGTACTGAGCACAGAGCACCCTGAGCACTGAGCACCCAGCACCCTGAGTACTGAGCACCCAGCACCCTGAGTACTGAGCAACCAACACCCCGAGCACTGAGCACCCAGCACCCTGAGCACTGAGCACCCAGCACCCTGAGCACTGAGCACCCAGCACCCCGAGCACTGAGCACCCAGCACCCTGAGCACTGAGCACCCAGCACCCTGAGTACTGAGCAACCAGCAACCTGAGTACTGAGCACCCAGCACCCTGAGTACTGAGCACTCAGCACACTGAATACTGAGCACCCAGCACCCTGAGCACTGAGCACCCAGCACCCCGAGTACTGAGCACCCTGCACACCGAGTACTGAGCACCGAGCACCCTGAGCACTGAGCACCCAGCACCCTGAGTACTGAGCACCCAGCACCCTGAGTACTGAGCACTGAGCACCCTGAGTACTGAGCACCCAGCACCCCAAGCACTGAGCACCCAGCACCCCGAGAATGAGCACCCAGCACCCTGAGTACTGAGAACCGAGCACCCTGAGTACTGAGCACCCAGCACCCTGAGTACTGAGCCCCCAGCACCCTGAGTACTGAGCACCCAGCAACCCGAGCACTGAGCACCCAGCACCCTGAGAATGAGCACCCAGCACCATGAGTACTGAGCACCCAGCACCCTGAGTACTGAGCACTAAGCACCCAGAGCACTGAGCACCCAGCACCCCGAGCACGGAGCACCCAGGACCCCGAGCACTGAGAACTGAGCACCCAGCACCCTGAGTACTGAGCACCGAGCTCCCCGAGGACTGAGCACACTGAGTACTGAGCACCCAGCACCCCGATCACTGAGCACCCAGCACCCTGAGCACTGAGCACCCAGCACCCTGAGCACTGAGCACCCAGCACCCTGAGTACTGAGCACCCAGCACGCTGAGTACTGAGCACCAAGCACCCCGAGCACGGAGCACCCAGGACCCCGAGCACTGAGAACTGAGCACCGAGCACCCTGAGTACTGAGCCCCGAGCTCCCCGAGCACTGAGCACACTGAGTACTGAGCACCCAGCACCCCGATCACTGAGCACCCAGCACCCTGAGCACTGAGCACCCAGCACCCTGAGCACTGAGCACCCAGCACCCTGAGTACTGAGCACTGAGCACCCAGCACCCCGAGCACTGAGCACCCAGCACCCTGTGTACTGAGCACTGAGCACCCTGAGTACTAAGCACCCAGCACCCTGAGTACTGAGCACCCAGGACCCTGAGCACTGAGCACCGAGAAGCCCGAGCACTGAGCACCCAGCACCCTGAGCACTCAGCACCCAGCACCCCGAGCACTGAGCACCCAGCACCCTGAGCACTGAGCACCCAGCACCCTGAGCACAGAGCACCCAGCACGCTGAGCACGGAGCGCCCAGCACCCTGAGCACTGAGCACCCAGCACCCTGAGCACTGAGCACCCAGCTCCCTGAGCACTGAGCACCCAGCACCCTGAGCACAGAGCACCCAGCACGCTGAGCACTGAGCACCCAGCACCCCGAGCACGGAGCAACCAGCACCCTGAGTACTGAGCACCCAACACCCAGAGTACTGAGCACCCAGCACCCTGAGCACTGAGCACCCAGCACCCTGAGTACTGAGCACCCAGCACCCTGAGTACTGAACACCCAGCACCCTGAGCACTGAGCACTGAGCACCCTGAGCACTGAGTACTGAGCACTGAGCACCCTGAGCACTGAGCACCCAGCACCCCGAGTACTGAGCACCCAGCACCCCGAGCACTGAGCACCCAGCGCCCCGAGCACTGAGCACCCAGCACCCCGAGCACTGAGAACTGAGCACCCTGAGCACTGAGCACCAAGCACCCCGAGTACTGAGCACTGAGCACCCTGAGTACTGAGCAACAAGTACCCCGAGTACTGAGCACTGAGCACCCTGAGTACTGAGCACCCAGCACCCTGATAAATGAGCACCCAGCACCCTGAGTACTGAGCACTGAGAACCCTGAGTACTGAGCACCGAGCACCCTGAGTACTGAGCACTGAGCACCCAGCACCCTGAGCACTGACCACTGAGCACCCAGCACCACAGCCCTGAGCACCCCGAGTACTGAGCAACAAGCACACCGAGTACTGAGCACTGAGCACCCTGCGTACTGAGCACCCAGCACCCTGAGCACTGAGCACCCAGCACACTGAGCACTGAGCACGCAGCACCCCGAGCACTGAGCACCCAGCACCCTGAGTACTGAGCACAGAGCACCCTGAGCACTGAGCACCCAGCACCCTGAGTACTGAGCACCCAGCACCCTGAGTACTGAGCAACCAGCACCCTGAGCACTGAGCACTGAGCACCCAGCACCCTGAGCACTGACCACTGAGCACCCAGCACCACAACCCTGAGCACCCAGCACCCCGAGCACTGATCACCCAGCACCCTGAGTACTGAGCACCCAGCATCCTGAGCACCCAGCACCCTGAGTACTGAGCACCCAGCACCCTGAGTACTGAGCACCCAGCACCCTGAGTACTGAGCACTCAGCACCCTGAGTACTGAGCACCGAGCACCCCGAGCACTGAGCACCCAGCACCCTGAGCACTGTGCACCCGGAGGACTGAGCACCCAGCACCCTGAGCACTGAGCACCGATCACCCTGAGCACTGAGCACCCAGCACCCCGAGCATTGAGCACCCAGCACCCTGAGTACTGAGCACCCAGCACCCCGAGAACTGAGCACCCAGCACCCTGAGTACTGAGCACCCAGCACCCCGAGCACTGAGCAACCAGCACCCTGAGTACTGAGCACCCTGAGTACTGAGCACTGAGCACCGAGCACCCTGAGTACTGAGCACCCTGTGGACTGAGCACCCAGCACCCTGAGCACTGAGCACCCAGCACCCTGAGTACTGAGCACCCAGCACCCTGAGCACTGAGCACCCAGGTCCCTGAGCACTGAGCACGCAGCACCCCAAGCACTGAGCACCCAGCACCCTGAGTACTGAGCACAGAGCACCCTGAGCACTGAGCACCCAGCACCCTGAGTACTGAGCACCCAGCACCCTGAGTACTGAGCAACCAGCACCCTGAGCACTGAGCACTGAGCACCGAGCACCCTGAGCACTGAGCACTGAGCACCCAGCACCACAGCCCTGAGCACCCAGCACACCGAGCACTGAGCACCCAGCACACTGAGCACTGAGCACCCAGCACCCTGAGTACTGAGCAACCAGCAACCTGAGTACTGAGCACCCAGCACCCTGAGTACTGAGCACTCAGCACCCTGAGTACTGAGCACCCAGCACCCTGAGCACTGAGCACCCAGCACCCCGAGTACTGAGCACCCTGCACACAGAGTACTGAGCACCGAGCACCCCGAGCACTGAGCACCCAGCACCCTGAGTACTGAGCACCCAGCACCCTGAGTACTGAGCACTGAGCACCCCGAGTACTGAGCACCCAGCACCCCGAGCACTGAGCACCCAGCAACCTGAGTACTGAGAACAGATCACCCTGAGTACTGAGCACCCAGCACCCCGAGCACTGAACACCCAGCACCCCGAGAATGAGCACCCAGCACCCTGAGTACTGAGAACCGAGCACCCGGAGTACTGAGCACCCAGCACCCTGAGTACTGAGCCCCCAGCACCCTGAGTACTGAGCACCCAGCAACCCGAGCACTGAGCACCCAGCACCCTGAGAATGAGCACCCAGCACCCCGAGCACGGAGCACCCAGCACCCTGAGTACTGAGCACCCAACACCCAGAGTACTGAGCACCCAGCACCCTGAGCACTGAGCACCCAGCACCCTGAGTACTGAGCACCCAGCACCCTGAGTACTGAACACCCAGCACCCTGAGCACTGAGCACTGAGCACCCTGAGCACTGAGTACTGAGCACTGAGCACCCTGAGCACTGAGCACCCAGCACCCCGAGTACTGAGCACCCAGCACCCCGAGCACTGAGCACCGAGCGCCCCGAGCCATGAGCACCCAGCACCCCGAGCACTGAGAACTGAGCACCCTGAGCACTGAGCACCCAGCACCCCGAGTACTGAGCACTGAGCACCCTGAGTACTGAGCAACAAGCACCACGAGTACTGAGCACTGAGCACCCTGAGTACTGAGCACCGAGCACGCTGAGAACTGAGCACCCAGCACCCTGAGTACTGAGCACTGAGAACCCTGAGTACTGAGCACCGAGCACACTGAGTACTGAGCACTGAGCACCCAGCACCCTGAGCACTGACCACTGAGCACCCAGCACCACAGCCCTGAGCACCCCGAGTACTGAGCAACAAGCACCCCGAGTACTGAGCACTGAGCACCCTGAGTACTGAGCACCCAGCACCCTGAGCACTGAGCACCCAGCACACTGAGCACTGAGCACGCAGCAACCGGAGCACTGAGCACCCAGCACCCTGAGTACTGAGCACAGAGCACCCTGAGCACTGAGCACCCAGCACCCTGAGTACTGAGCACCCAGCACCCTGAGTACTGAGCAACCAGCACCCTGAGCACTGAGCACTGAGCACCCAGCACCCTGAGCACTGACCACTGAGCACCCAGCACCACAGCCCTGAGCACCCAGCACCACGAGCACTGAGTACCCAGCACCCTGAGTACTGAGCACCCAGCACCCTGAGCACACAGCACCCTGAGTACTGAGCACCCAGCACCCTGAGTACTGAGCACCCAGCACCCTGAGTACTGAGCACTCAGCACCCTGAGTACTGAGCACCGAGCACCCCGAGCACTGAGCACCCAGCACCCTGAGCACTGAGCACCCGGAGGACTGAGCACCCAGCACCCTGAGCACTGAGCACCGATCACCCTGAGCACTGAGCACCCAGCACCCCGAGCACTGAGCACCCAGCACCCTGAGTACTGAGCACCCAGCACCCCAAGTACTGAGCACCCAGCACCCTGAGTACTGAGCACCCAGCACCCCGAGCACTGAGCAACCAGCACCCTGAGTACTGAGCACCCTGAGTACTGAGCACTGAGCACCGAGCACCCTGAGTACTGAGCACCCTGAGGACTGAGCACCCAGCACCCTGAGCACTGAGCACCCAGCACCCTGAGTACTGAGCACTGATCACCCTGAGCACTGATCACCCAGCACCCCGAGCACTGAGCACCCAGCACCCTGAGTACTGAGCACCTAGCACCCTGAGCACTGAGCACCGAGCACCCTGAGTACTGAACACCCAGCACCCTGAGCACTGAGCACTGAGCACACAGCACCCTGAGCACTGAGCACTGAGCACCCAGCACCCTGAGCACTGAGCACCCAGCACCCTGAGCACCCAGCACCCTGAGCACTGAGCACCCTGAGCACTGAGCACCCTGAGCACTGAGCACTGAGCACCCAGCACCCTGAGTACTGAGCACCCAACACTCTGAGCACTGAGCACCCAGCACGCTGAGTACTGAGCACTGAGCACACAGCACCCTGAGTACTGAGCACCCAGCACCCCGAGCACTGAGCTCCGAGCGCCCCGAGCACTGAGCACCCAGCACCCTGAGCACTGAGCACTGAGCACACTGAGCACTGAGCACCCAGCACCCCGAGTACTGAGCACTGAGCACCCTGAGTACTGAGCACCCAACACCCAGAGTACTGATCACCCAGCACCCTGAGAACTGAGCACCCAGCACCCTGAGTACTGAGCACCCAGCACCCTGAGTACTGAGCACCCAGCTGCCTGAGCACTGAGCACTGAGCACCCAGCACCTTGAGCACTGAGCACTGACCACCCAGCACCCCGAGCACTGAGCACCCAGCACCCCGAGCACTGAGCACCCAGCGCCCTGAGCACTGAGCACATAGCACACTGAGCACTGAGCACCCAGCCCCCTGAGTACTGAGCACCCAGCACCATGAGTACTGAGCACCCAGTACCCTGAGTACTGAGCACTCAGCACCCTGAGTACTGAGCACCGAGCACCCCGAGCACTGAGCACCAAGCACCCTGAGCACTGAGCACCCTGAGGACTGAGCACCCAGCACCCTGAGCACTGAGCACCCAGCACCCTGAGTACTGAGCACCGATCACCCTGAGCACTGAGCACCCAGCACCCCGAGCACTGAGCACCCAGCACCCTGAGTACTGAGCACCCAGCACCCTGAGCACTGAGCACCCAGCACCCTGAGTACTGAGCACCCTGAGTAATGAGCACCGATCACCCTGAGCACTGAGCACCCAGCACCCTGAGTACTGAGCACCCAGCACCCTGAGCACTGAGCACCCAGCACCCTGAGCACTGAGCACCCAGCACCCTGAGTACTGAGCACCCAGCACCCTGAGCACGGAGCACCCAGGACCCCGAGCACTGAGTACTGAGCACCCAGCACCCTGAGTACTGAGCACCGAGCTCCCCGAGCACTGAGCACCCAGCACCCTGAGCACTGAGCACCCAGCACCCTGAGCACTGAGCACCCAGCACCCTGAGTACTGAGCACCCAGCACGCTGAGTACTGAGCACTCAGCACCCTGAGCACTGAGCACCCAGCACCCTGAGTACTGAGCACTGAGCACCCAGCACCCCGAGCACTGAGCACCCAGCACCCCGAGCACTGAGCATGGAGCACCCCGAGGACTGAGCACCCCGCACCCTGAGCACTCAGCATGGAGCACCCCGAGGACTGAGCACCCCGCACCCTGAGCACTGAGCACCCAGCACCTTGAGTACTGAGCACCGAGCACCCCGAGCACTGAGCACCCAGCACCCTGAGTACTGAGCACCCAGCACCCTGAGTACTGAGCACTCAGCACCCTGAGTACTGAGCACCGAGCACCCCGAGCACTGAGCACCCAGCACCCTGAGCACTGAGCACCCGGAGGACTGAGCACCCAGCACCCTGAGCACTGAGCACCGATCACCCTGAGCACTGAGCACCCAGCACCCCGAGCACTGAGCACCCAGCACCCTGAGTACTGAGCACCCAGCACCCCAAGTACTGAGCACCCAGCACCCTGAGTACTGAGCACCCAGCACCCTGAGTACTGAGCAACCAGCACCCTGAGCACTGAGCACTGAGCACCCAGCACCCTGAGCACTGACCACTGAGCACCCAGCACCACAGCCCTGAGCACCCAGCACCACGAGCACTGAGTACCCAGCACCCTGAGTACTGAGCACCCAGCACCCTGAGCACACAGCACCCTGAGTACTGAGCACCCAGCACCCTGAGTACTGAGCACCCAGCACCCTGAGTACTGAGCACTCAGCACCCTGAGTACTGAGCACCGAGCACCCCGAGCACTGAGCACCCAGCACCCTGAGCACTGAGCACCCGGAGGACTGAGCACCCAGCACCCTGAGCACTGAGCACCGATCACCCTGAGCACTGAGCACCCAGCACCCCGAGCACTGAGCACCCAGCACCCTGAGTACTGAGCACCCAGCACCCCAAGTACTGAGCACCCAGCACCCTGAGTACTGAGCACCCAGCACCCCGAGCACTGAGCAACCAGCACCCTGAGTACTGAGCACCCTGAGTACTGAGCACTGAGCACCGAGCACCCTGAGTACTGAGCACCCTGAGGACTGAGCACCCAGCACCCTGAGCACTGAGCACCCAGCACCCTGAGTACTGAGCACTGATCACCCTGAGCACTGATCACCCAGCACCCCGAGCACTGAGCACCCAGCACCCTGAGTACTGAGCACCTAGCACCCTGAGCACTGAGCACCGAGCACCCTGAGTACTGAACACCCAGCACCCTGAGCACTGAGCACTGAGCACACAGCACCCTGAGCACTGAGCACTGAGCACCCAGCACCCTGAGCACTGAGCACCCAGCACCCTGAGCACCCAGCACCCTGAGCACTGAGCACCCTGAGCACTGAGCACCCTGAGCACTGAGCACTGAGCACCCAGCACCCTGAGTACTGAGCACCCAACACTCTGAGCACTGAGCACCCAGCACGCTGAGTACTGAGCACTGAGCACACAGCACCCTGAGTACTGAGCACCCAGCACCCCGAGCACTGAGCTCCGAGCGCCCCGAGCACTGAGCACCCAGCACCCTGAGCACTGAGCACTGAGCACACTGAGCACTGAGCACCCAGCACCCCGAGTACTGAGCACTGAGCACCCTGAGTACTGAGCACCCAACACCCAGAGTACTGATCACCCAGCACCCTGAGAACTGAGCACCCAGCACCCTGAGTACTGAGCACCCAGCACCCTGAGTACTGAGCACCCAGCTGCCTGAGCACTGAGCACTGAGCACCCAGCACCTTGAGCACTGAGCACTGACCACCCAGCACCCCGAGCACTGAGCACCCAGCACCCCGAGCACTGAGCACCCAGCGCCCTGAGCACTGAGCACATAGCACACTGAGCACTGAGCACCCAGCCCCCTGAGTACTGAGCACCCAGCACCATGAGTACTGAGCACCCAGTACCCTGAGTACTGAGCACTCAGCACCCTGAGTACTGAGCACCGAGCACCCCGAGCACTGAGCACCAAGCACCCTGAGCACTGAGCACCCTGAGGACTGAGCACCCAGCACCCTGAGCACTGAGCACCCAGCACCCTGAGTACTGAGCACCGATCACCCTGAGCACTGAGCACCCAGCACCCCGAGCACTGAGCACCCAGCACCCTGAGTACTGAGCACCCAGCACCCTGAGCACTGAGCACCCAGCACCCTGAGTACTGAGCACCCTGAGTAATGAGCACCGATCACCCTGAGCACTGAGCACCCAGCACCCTGAGTACTGAGCACCCAGCACCCTGAGCACTGAGCACCCAGCACCCTGAGCACTGAGCACCCAGCACCCTGAGTACTGAGCACCCAGCACCCTGAGCACGGAGCACCCAGGACCCCGAGCACTGAGTACTGAGCACCCAGCACCCTGAGTACTGAGCACCGAGCTCCCCGAGCACTGAGCACCCAGCACCCTGAGCACTGAGCACCCAGCACCCTGAGCACTGAGCACCCAGCACCCTGAGTACTGAGCACCCAGCACGCTGAGTACTGAGCACTCAGCACCCTGAGCACTGAGCACCCAGCACCCTGAGTACTGAGCACTGAGCACCCAGCACCCCGAGCACTGAGCACCCAGCACCCCGAGCACTGAGCATGGAGCACCCCGAGGACTGAGCACCCCGCACCCTGAGCACTCAGCATGGAGCACCCCGAGGACTGAGCACCCCGCACCCTGAGCACTGAGCACCCAGCACCTTGAGTACTGAGCACCGAGCACCCCGAGCACTGAGCACCCAGCACCCTGAGTACTGAGCACAGAGCACCCTGAGCACTGAGCACCCAGCACCCTGAGCACTGAGCACCCAGCACCCCGAGAACTGAGCACCCAGCAACCAGAGCACTGAGCACCCAGCACCCTGAGCACTGAGCACCCAGCACCCTGAGCACTGAGCACCCAGCCCCCTGAGTACTGAGCACCCAGCACCATGAGTACTGAGCACCCAGCACCCTGAGTACTGAGCACTCAGCACCCTGAGTACTGAGCACCGAGCACCCCGAGCACTGAGCTCCCTGGACCCTGAGCACTGAGCACCCTGAGGACTGAGCACCCAGCAACCTGAGCACTGAGCACCCAGCACCCTGAGTACTGAGCACCGATCACCCTGAGCACTGAGCACCCAGCACCCCGAGCACTGAGCACCCAGCACCCTGAGTACTGAGCACCCAGCACCCTGAGCACTGAGCACCCAGCACCCTGAGTACTGAGCACCCTGAGTACTGAGCAACGATCACCCTGAGCACTGAGCACCCAGCACCCTGAGTACTGAGCAGCCAGCACCCTGAGCACTGAGCACCCAGCACCCTGAGCACTGAGCACCCAGCACCCTGAGTTATGAGCACCCAGAACCCTGAGTACTGAGTACAAAGCACCCTGAGCACTGAGCACCCAGCACCCTGAGTACTGAGCACCGAGCACCCTGAGTACTTAGCACCCAGCACCCTGAGTACTGAGCACCCAGCACCCTGAGCACTGAGCACCCAGCACCCTGAGTACTGAGCACCCAGCACCCTGAGTACTGAGCACCCAGCACCCTGAGTACTGAGCACCCAGCACCCTGAACACTGAGCACCCAGCACCCTGAGTACTGAGCACCGAGCACCCCGAGCACTGAGCAACCAGCACCCTGAGTACTGAGCACCCAGCACCCTGAGCACTGAGCACCCAGCACCGTGAGTACTGAGCACCCAGAACACTGAGTACTGAGCCCCCAGCACCCTGAGTACTGAGCACCCAGCACCCCGAGCACTGAGCACCCAGCACCCCGAGAATGAGCACCCAGCACCCTGAGTACTGAGAACCGAGCACCCTGAGTACTGAGCACCCAGCACCCTGAGTACTGAGCCCCCAGCACCCTGAGTACTGAGCACCCAGCAACCCGAGCACTGAGCACCCAGCACCCTGAGAATGAGCACCCAGCACCATGAGTACTGAGCACCCAGCACCCTGAGTACTGAGCACTAAGCACCCAGAGCACTGAGCACCCAGCACCCCGAGCACTGAGCACCCAGCGCCCCGAGCACTGAGCACCCAGCACCACGAGCACTGAGAACTGAGCACCCTGAGCACTGAGCACCCAGCACCCCGAGTACTGAGCACTGAGCACCCTGAGTACTGAGCAACAAGCACCCCGAGTACTGAGCACTGAGCACCCTGAGTACTGAGCATCCAGCACACTGAGAACTGAGCACCCAGCACCCTGAGTACTGAGCACTGAGAACCCTGAGTAATGAGCACCGAGCACCCTGAGTACTGAGCACCCAGCACCCTGATCACTGAGCACGGAGCACCCCGAGGACTGAGCACCCAGCACCCTGAGCGCTGAGCACCCAGCACCTTGAGTACTGAGCACCGAGCACCCCGAGCACTGAGCACCCAGCACCCTGAGTACTGAGCACCCAGCACCCTGAGCACTGAGCACCCAGCACCCTGAGCACTGAGCACGCAGCACCCCGAGCACTGAGCACCCAGCACCCTGAGTACTGAGCACAGAGCACCCTGAGCACTGAGCACCCAGCACACTGAGTACTGAGCACCCAGCACCCTGAGTACTGAGCAACCAGCACCCTGAGCACTGAGCACTGAGCACCCAGCACCCTCAGCACTGAGCACTGAGCACCC
Organism: Microtus oregoni; assembly: GCF_018167655.1. Taxonomy (NCBI): domain Eukaryota; kingdom Metazoa; phylum Chordata; class Mammalia; order Rodentia; family Cricetidae; genus Microtus; species Microtus oregoni. Next base: position 57,689 of record NW_024543405.1, read on the forward strand.
AGCACCACAGCCCTGAGCACCCAGCACCCCGAGCACTGAGCACCCAGCACCCTGAGCACTGAGCACCCAGCACCCTGAGCACCCAGCACCCTGAGTACTGAGCACCCAGCCCCCTGAGTACTGAGCACCCAGCACCCTGAGTACTGAGCACTCAGCACCCTGAGTACTGAGCACCGAGCACCCCGAGCACTGAGCACACAGCACCCTGAGCACTGAGCACCCAGGGGACTGAGCACCCAGCACCCTGAGCACTGAGCACCGATCACCCTAAGCACTGAGCACCCACCACACCGAGCACTGAGCACCCAGCACCCTGAGTACTGAGCACCCAGCACCCCGAGTACTGAGCACCCAGCACCCTGAGTACTGAGCACCCAGCACCCCGAGCACTGAGCAACCAGCACCCTGAGTACTGAGCACCCTGAGTACTGAGCACTGAGCACCGAGCACCCTGAGTACTGAGCACCCTGATGACTGAGCACCCAGCACCCTGAGCACTGAGCACCCAGCACCCTGAGTACTGAGCACTGATCACCCTGAGCACTGAGCAACCAGCACCCCGAGCACTGAGCACCCAGCACCCTGAGTACTGAGCACCTAGCACCCTGAGCACTGAGCACCGAGCACCCTGAGTACTGAACACCCAGCAAACTGAGCCCTGAGCACTGAGCACCCAGCACACTGAGCACTGAGCACTGAGCACCCAGCACCCCGAGCACTGAGCACCCAGCACCCTGAGCACCCAGCACCCTGAGCACTGAGCACCCTGAGCACTGAGCACCCTGAGCACTGAACACTGAGCACCCAGCACCCTGAGAACTGAGCACCCAACACTCTGAGCACTGAGCACCCAGCACGCTGAGTACTGAGCACTGAGCACACAGCACCCTGAGTACTGAGCACCCAGCACCCCGAGCACTGAACACCCAGCGCCCCGAGCACTGAGCACCCAGCACCCTGAGCACTGAGCACTGAGCACACTGAGCACTGAGCACCCAGCACCCCGAGTACTGAGCACTGAGCACCCAGCACCCTGAGCAATGAGCACCCTGAGTACTGAGCAACCAGCACCCTGAGCACTGAGCACCGAGCACCCCGAGCACTGAGCCCCCAGCACCCTGAGTACTGAGCACACAGCACCGTGAGCACTGAGCACCCAGCACCCCGAGCACTGAGCACCCAGCACCCTGAGCACTGAGCACCCTGAGTACTGAACACTGAGCACCCTGAGTACTGAGCACTGAGCACCCTGAGTACTGAGCACCCAGCACCCTGAGTACTGAGAACCCAGCACCCTGAGCAATGAGCACCCTGAGTACTGAGCACCCAGCACCCTGAGTACTAAGCACCGAGCACCCTGAGTACTGAGCACCCAGTACCCTGAGCACTGAACACACAGCACCCTGAGTACTGAGCACCCCGAGCACTGAGCACCCAGCACCCTGAGCACTGAGGACCCAGCACCCTGAGTACTGAGCACCCAGCACACTGAGCACTGAGCACCCAGCACCCTGAGTACTGAGCACCCAGCAACCTGCGCACTGAGCAACCAGCACCCTGAGTACTGAGCACTGAGCACCCAGCACCCCGAGCACTGAGCACTCAGCACCCTGTGTACTGAGCACTGAGTACCCAGCACCCTGAGTACTGAACACCCAGCATCCTGAGTACTGAGCACCCTGAGTACGGAGCACCCAGCACCCCGAGCACTGAGCACCCAGCACCCTGAGTACTGTGCAACCTGAGTACTGAGCACCCAGCACCCTGAGCACTGAGCACCCAGCACCCTGAGTACTGAGCACCGAGCACTCCGAGTACTGAGCACCCAGCACCCCGAGCACTGAGCACCCAGCACCCTGAGCACTGAGCACCCAGCACCCCAAGCACTGAGCACCCAGCACCCTGAGTACTGAGCACCCTGAGTACTGAGCACCCAGCATCCTGAGCATTGAGCACCCAGCACCCTGAGTACTGAGCACCGAGCACCCCGAGCACTGAGCACCCAGCACCCTGAGTACTGAGCACCCAGCAGCAAAAGTACTGAGCACCCAGCATCCTGAGCACTGAGCACCGAGCACCCCGAGCACTGAGCACCCAGCACCCTGAGTACTGAGCACCCAGCTAAAAGAGTACTGAGCAGCGAGCACCCTGAGCAATGAGCACCCAGCACCCTGAGTAATGAGCACCCAGCACCCCGAGTACTGAGCCCCCAGCACCGTGAGTACTGAGCACCCATCACCCTGAGTACTGAGCACCCAGCACCCTGAGTACTGAGCCCCCTGAGTACTGAGCACCGAGGACCCTGAGCACTGAGAACCCAGCACCCTGAGCACTGAGCACCCAGCACCCCGAGAATGAGCACCCAGCACCCTGAGTACTGAGAACCGAGCACCCTGAGTACTGAGCACCCAGCACCCCGAGTACTGAGCACCCAGCACCCCGAGCACTGAGCACCCAGCACCACGAGAATGAGCACCCAGCACCACGAGAATGAGCACCCAGCACCCTGAGTACTGAGCACCCAGCAGCCTGAGTAATGAGCACCCAGCACCCAGAGCACTGAGCACCCTGAATACTGAGCACCCAGCACCCTGAGTACTGTGCACTAAGCACCCAGAGCGCTGAGCACCCAGGACCCCGAGCACTGAGTACTGAGCACCCAGCACCCTGAGTACTGAGCACCGAGCTCCCCGAGCACTGAGCACCCTGAGTACTGAGCACCCAGCACCCTGAGTACTGAGCACCCAGCACCCTGAGCACTGAGCACACAGCACCCTGAGTACTGAGCACCCAGCACCCCGAGCACTGAGCACACAGCACCCTGAGTACTGAGTACCCAGCACCCTGAGAACTGAGCAACCTGAGCACTGAGCACCCAGCACCCTGAGTACTGAGCACCCTGAGGACTGAGCACCGATCACCCTGAGCACTGAGCACCCAGCACCCTGAGTACTGAGCACCCAGCACCCTGAGCACTGAGCACCCAGCACCCTGAGTACTGAGCAGAGAGCACACTGATCACTGAGCACCCAGCACCCTGAGTACTGAGCACCCAGCACCCTGAGTACTGAGCACCGAGCACCCCGAGTACTGAGCACCCAGCACCCTGAGCACTCAGCACCCAGCACCCCGAGCACTGAGCACCCAGCACCCTGAGTACTGAGCTCCCAGCACCCCGAGCCCTGAGCACCCAGCACCCTGAGTACTGAGCACCCTGTGTACTGAGCACCGATCACCCTGAGCACTGAGCACCCAACACCCTGAGTACTGAGCACCCAACGTACTGGGCACCGAGCACACTGAGCACTGAGCACCCAGCACCCTGAGTACTGAGCACCGAGCACCCTGAGCACTGAGCACCCAGCACCCTGAGTACTGAGCACCGAGCACCCCGAGCACTGAGCACCCAGCGCCCCGAGCACTGAGCACCCAGCACCCTTAGCACTGAGGACCCAGCACCCCGAGCAATGAGCACCCAGCACCCTGAGTACTGAGCACCCAGCACCCTGAGTACTGAGCACTGAGCACCCCGAGTACTGAGCACCCACCACCCCGAGCACTGAGCACCGAGCACACCGAGCACTGAGCACCCAGCACCCCGAGCACTGAGCACCCAGCACCCTGAGCAATGAGCACCCAGGACCCCGAGCACAGAGCACCCAGCACCCCGAGCACTGAGCACCCAGCAACCCGAGCACTGAGCACCCAGCACCCCGAGCACTGAGCACCCAGCACCCTGAGTACTCAGCACCCAGCACCCTGAGCACTGAGCAACCAGCACCCTGAGTACTGAGCACCCTGCACCCCAAGCACTGAGCACCCTGAGAACTGAGCACCCAGCACCCCAAGCACCGAGCACCCTGAGTACTGAGCACCCAGCACCCTGAGTACTGAGCACCCAGTGTACTGAGCACCGAGCACCCAGCACCCTGAGTACTGAGCACCCAGCACCCTGATCACTGAGCACCCAGCACCCTGAGTACTGAGCACCGAGCACCCTGAGTACTGAGCACCCAGCACCCCGAGCACTGAGCACCCAGCACCCCGAGCACTGAGCACCCAGCACACCGAGCACTCAGCACCCAGCACCCCGAGCACTGAGCACCCAGCACACCGTGCACTGAGCACCCAGCACCCCGAGCACTGAGCACCCAGCACCCCGAGCACCGAGCACCATGAGTACTAAGAACCGAGCACCCTGAGCACTGAGCACCCAGCACCCTGAGCACTGAGCACCCAGCATCCTGAGTATTGAGCACCCAGCAACATGAGCACTGAGCACCGAGCACCCTGAGCACTGAGCACCCAGCACCCTGAGCACTGAGCACCCAGCACCCTGAGTACTGAGCACCCTGAGTACTGAGCACACAGCACCGTGAGCACTGAGCACCCAGCACCCCGAGCACTGAGCACACAGCACCCTGAGCACTGAGCACCCTGAGGACTGAGCACTGAGCACCCTGAGTACTGAGCACTGAGCACCCTGAGTACTGAGCACCCAGCACCCTGAGTACTGAGCACCCATCACCCTGAACAATGAGCACCCTGAGTACTGAGCACCCAGCACCCTGAGCACTGAGCACCGAGCACCCTGAGCACTGAGCACCCAGCACCCGGAGTACTGAGCACCCAGCACCCTGAGTACTAAGCACCGAGCACCCTGAGTACTGAGCACCCAGTACCCTGAGCACTGAACACACAGCACCCTGAGTACTGAGCACCCCGAGCACTGAGCACCCAGCACCCTGAGCACTGAGGACCCAGCACCCTGAGTACTGAGCACCCAGCACCCTGAGCACTGAGCACCCAGCACCCTGAGTACTGAGCACCCAGCACCCTGAGCACTGAGCACCCAGCACCCTGAGTACTGAGCACTGAGCACCCAGCACCCCGAGCACTGAGCACTCAGCACCCTGTGTACTGAGCACTGAGCACCCAGCACCCTGAGCACTGAGCACCCTGAGTACTGAGCACCCAGCACCCTGAGCACTGAGCACCCAGCTCCCTGAGCACTGAGCACCCAGCACCCAGAGCACTGAGCACCCTGAGTACTGAGCACTGAGCACCCTGAGCACTGAGCACCGAGCACCCTGAGTGCTGAGCACTGAGGACCCCGACCACTGAGCACCCAGCACCCTGAGTACTGAGTACCCAGCACCCTGAGTACTAAGCAACCTGAGCACTGAGCACCCAGCACCCTGAGCACTGAGCACCCAGCACCCTGAGTACTGAGCACCCAGCACCCCGAGCACTGAGCACCCAGCACCCTGAGTACTGAGCACCCAGCACCCCGAGCACTGAGCACACAGCACCCTGAGTACTGAGTACCCAGCACCCTGAGTACTGAGCAACCTGAGCACTGAGCACCCAGCACCCTGAGTACTGAGCACCCTGAGGACTGAGCACCAATCACCCTGAGCACTGAGCACCCAGCACCCTGAGTACTGAGCACCCAGCATCCTGAGCACTGAGCACCCAGCACGCTGAGTACTGAGCAGAGAGCACCCTGATCACTGAGCACCCAGCACCCTGAGTACTGAGCACCCAGCACCCTGAGTACTGAGCACCGAGCACCCCGAGTACTGAGCACCCAGCACCCTGAGCACTCAGCACCCAGCACCCCGAGCACTGAGCACCCAGCACCCTGAGTACTGAGCTCCCAGCACCCCGAGCCCTGAGCACCCAGCACCCTGAGTACTGAGCACCCTGAGTACTGAGCACCGATCACCCTGAGCACTGAGCACCCAACACCCTGATTACTGAGCACGCAACGTACTGAGCACCGAGCACACTGAGCACTGAGCACCCAGCACCCTGAGTACTGAGCACCGAGCACCCTGAGCACTGAGCACCCATAACCCTGAGTACTGAGCACCGAGCACCCCGAGCACTGAGCACCCAGGGCCCCGAGCACTGAGCGCCCAGCACCCCGAGCACTGAGCACCCAGCACCCGTAACACTGAGGACCCAGCACCCCGAGCAATGAGCACCCAGCACCCTGAGTACTGAGCACCCAGCACCCTGAGTACTGAGCACTGAGCACCCCGAGCACTGAGCACCCAGCACCCTGAGCACTGAGCACCCAGCACCCCGAGCACTGAGCACCCAGCAACCCGAGCACTGAGCACCCAGCAACCCGAGCACTGAGCACCCAGCACACCGAGCACTGAGCACCCAGCACCCTGAGTACTGAGCACCCAGCACCCTGAGTACTCAGCACCCAGCACCCTGAGAACTGAGCAACCAGCACCCTGAGTACTGAGCACCCTGCACCCCAAGCACTGAGCACCCTGAGAACTGAGCACCCAGCACCCCAAGCACCGAGCACCCTGAGTACTGAGCACCCAGCACCCTGAGTACTAAGCACCCAGTGTACTGAGCACCGAGCACCCAGCACCCTGAGTACTGAGCACCCAGCACCCTGAGCACTGAGCACCCAGCACCCTGAGTACTGAGCACCGAGCACCCTGAGTACTGAGCACCCAGCACCCCGAGCACTGAGCACCCAGCACCCCGAGCACTGAGCACCCAGCACACCGAGCACTCAGCACCCAGCACCCCGTGCACTGAGCACCCAGCACACCGAGCACTGAGCACCCAGCACCCCGAGCACCGAGCACCATGAGTACTAAGAACCGAGCACCCTGAGCACTGAGCACCCAGCACCCTGAGCACTGAGCACCCAGCACCCTGAGTACTGAGCCCCTAGCACCCCGTGCACTGAGCACCCAGCACCCTGAGTACTGAGCACCCAGCACCCTGAGCACTGAGCACCGAGCACCCTGAGCACTGAGCACACAGCACCCTGAGGACTGAGTACCCAGCACCCCGAGCACTGAGCACCCAGCACCCTGAGCACTGAGCACCCTGAGTACTGAGCACTGAGCACCCTGAGTACTGAGCACCCAGCACCCTGAGTATTGAGCACCCAGCAACCTGAGCACTGAGCACCGAGCACCCTGAGCACTGAGCACACAGCACCCTGAGCACTGAGCAGCCAGCACCCTGAGCACTGAGCACCCAGCACCCTGAGTACTGAGCACCCTGAGTACTGAGCACAGAGCACCGTGAGCACTGAGCACCCAGCACCCCGAGCACTGAGCACCCAGCACCCTGAGCACTGAGCACCCTGAGTACTGAGCACTGAGCACCCTGAGTACTGAGCACCCACCACCCTGAGTACTGAGAACCCAGCACCCTGAGCAATGAGCACCCTGAGTACTGAGCACCCAGCACCCTGAGTACTAAGCACCGAGCACCCTGAGTACTGAGCACCCAGTACCCTGAGCACTGAACACACAGCACCCTGAGTACTGAGCACCCCGAGCACTGAGCACCCAGCACCCTGAGCACTGAGGACCCAGCACCCTGAGTACTGAGCACCCAGCACACTGAGCACTGAGCACCCAGCACCCTGAGTACTGAGCACCCAGCACCCTGCGCACTGAGCACCCAGCACCCTGAGTACTGAGCACTGAGCACCCAACACCCCGAGCACTGAGCACTCAGCATCCTGTGTACTGAGCACTGAGTACCCAGCACCCTGAGTACTGAGCACACAGCATCCTGAGTACTGAGCACCCTGAGTACTGAGCACCCAGCATCCCGAGCACTGAGCACCCAGCACCCTGAGTACTGTGCAAACTGAGTACTGAGCACCCAGCACCCTGAGCACTGAGCACCCAGCACACTGAGTACTGAGCACCGAGCACTCCGAGTACTGAGCACCCAGCACCCCGAGCACTGAGCACCCAGCACCCTGAGCACTGAGCAACCAGCACCCCAAGCACTGAGCACCCAGCACCCTGAGTACTGAGTACTGAGCACCCTGAGTACTGAGCACCCAGCATCCTGAGCACTGAGCACCCAGCACCCTGAGTACTGAGCACCGAGCACCCCGAGCACTGAGCACCCAGCACCCTGAGTACTGAGCACCCAGCAGCAAAAGTACTGAGCACCGAGCATCCTGAGCACTGAGCACCGAGCACCCCGAGCACTGAGCACCCAGCACCCTGAGTACTGAGCACCCAGCTAAAAGAGTACTGAGCAGCGAGCACCCTGAGCACTGAGCACCCAGCACCCTGAGTAATGAGCACCCAGCACCCCGAGTACTGAGCACCCAGCACCGTGAGTACTGAGCACCCAGCACCCTGAGTACTGAGCACCCAGCACCCTGAGCACTGAGCACAAAGCACGCTGAGTACTGAGCACCCTGAGTACTGAGCACCGAGAACCCTGAGCACTGAGAACCCAGCACCCTGAGCACTGAGCACCCAGCACCCCGAGAATGAGCACCCAGCACCCTGAGTACTGAGAACCGAGCACCCTGAGTACTGAGCACCCAGCACGCTGAGCACTGAACACCCAGCACCCCGAGTACTGAGCACCCAGCACCCCGAGCACTGAGCACCCAGCACCATGAGAATGAGCACCCAGCACCACGAGAATGAGCACCCAGCACCCTGAGTACTGAGCACCCAGCACCCTGAGTAATGAGCACCCAGCATACAGAGCACTGAGCACCCTGAATACTGAGCAAGTAGCACCCTGAGTACTGTGCACTAAGCACCCAGAGCGCTGAGCACCCAGGACCCCGAGCACTGAGTACTGAGCACCCAGCACCCTGAGTACTGAGCACCGAGCTCCCCGAGCACTGAGCACCCTGAGTACTGAGCACCCAGCACCCTGAGTACTGAGCACCCAGCACCCTGAGCACTGAGCACCCAGCACCCTGAGTACTGAGCACCCAGCACCCCGAGCACTGAGCACACAGCACCCTGAGTACTGAGTACCCAGCACCCTGAGTACTGAGCAACCTGAGCACTGAGCACCCAGCACCCTGAGTACTGAGCACCCTGAGGACTGAGCACCGATCACCCTGAGCACTGAGCACCCAGCACCCTGAATACTGAGCACCCAGCACCCTGAGCACTGAGCACCCAGCACCCTGAGTACTGAGCAGAGAGCACCCTGATCACTGAGCACCCAGCACCCTGAGTACTGAGCACCCAGCACCCTGAGTACTGAGCACCGAGCACCCCGAGTACTGAGCACCCAGCACCCTGAGCACTCAGCACCCAGCACCCCAAGCACTGAGCACCCAGCACCCTGAGTACTGAGCTCCCAGCACCCCGAGCCCTGAGCACCCAGCACCCTGAGTACTGAGCACCCTGTGTACTGAGCACCGATCACCCTGAGCACTGAGCACACAACACCCTGAGTACTGAGCACCCAACGTACTGAGCACCGAGCACACTGAGCACTGAGCACCCAGCACCCTGAGTACTGAGCACCGAGCACCCTGAGCACTGAGCACCCAGCACCCTGAGTACTGAGCACCGAGCACCCCGAGCACTGAGCACCCAGCGCCCCGAGCACTGAGCACCCAGCACCCGTAGCACTGAGGACCCAGCACCCCGAGCAATGAGCACCCAGCACCCTGAGTACTGAGCACCCAGCACCCTGAGTACTGAGCACTGAGCACCCCGAGTACTGAGCACCCACCACCCCGAGCACTGAGCACCGAGCACACCGAGCACTGAGCACCCAGCACCCCGAGCACTGAGCACCCAGCACCCTGAGCACTGAGCACCCAGCACCCCGAGCACTGAGCACCCAGCACCCCGAGCACTGAGCACCCAGCAACCCGAGCACTGAGCACCCAGCACCCCGAGCACTGAGCACCCAGCACCCTGAGTACTGAGCACCCAGCACCCTGAGTACTCAGCACCCAGCCCCCTGAGCACTGAGCAACCAGCACCCTGAGTACTGAGCACCCTGCACCCCAAGCACTGAGCACCCTGAGAACTGAGCACCCAGCACCCCAAGCACCGAGCACCCTGAGTACTGAGCACCCAGCACCCTGAGTACTGAGCACCCAGTGTACTGAGCACCGAGCACCCAGCACCCTGAGTAGTGAGCACCCAGCACCCTGAGCACTGAGCACCCAGCACCCTGAGTACTGAGCACCGAGCACCCTGAGTACTGAGCACCCAGCACCCCGAGCACTGAGCACCCAGCACCCCGAGCACTGAGCACCCAGCACACCGAGCACTCAGCACCCAGCACCCCGAGCACTGAGCACCCAGCACACCGAGCACTGAGCACCCAGCACCCCGAGCACCGAGCACCATGAGTACTAAGAACCGAGCACCCTGAGCACTGAGCACCCAGCACCCTGAGCACTGAGCACCCAGCACCCTGATTACTGAGCCCCCAGCACCCCGAGCACTGAGCACCCAGCATCCTGAGTACTGAGCACCCAGCACCCTGAGCACTGAGCACCGAGCACCCTGAGCACTGAGCACCCAGCACCCAGAGCACTGAGCACCCTGAGTACTGAGCACTGAGCACCCTGAGTACTGAGCACCCAGCACCCTGAGTATTGAGCACCCAGCAACCTGAGCACTGAGCACCGAGCACCCTGAGCACTGAGCACCCAGCACCCTGAGCACTGAGCACCCAGCACCCTGAGTACTGAGCACCCTGAGTACTGAGCACACAGCACCGTGAGCACTGAGCACCCAGCACCCCGAGCACTGAGCACCCAGCACCCTGAGCACTGAGCACCCTGAGGACTGAGCACTGAGCACCCTGAGTACTGAGCACTGAGCACCCTGAGTACTGAGCACCCAGCACCCTGAGTACTGAGCACCCATCACCCTGAGCAATGAGCACCCTGAGTACTGAGCACCCAGCACCCTGAGCACTGAGCACCGAGCACCCCGAGCACTGAGCACCCAGCACCCGGAGTACTGAGCACCCAGCACCCTGAGTACTAAGCACCGAGCACCCTGAGTACTGAGCACCCAGTACCCTGAGCACTGAACACACAGCACCCTGAGTACTGAGCACCCCGAGCACTGAGCACCCAGCACCCTGAGCACTGAGGACCCAGCACCCTGAGTACTGAGCACCCAGCACCCTGAGCACTGAGCACCCAGCACCCTGAGTACTGAGCACCCAGCACCCTGAGCACTGAGCACCCAGCACCCTGAGTACTGAGCACTGAGCACCCAGCACCCCGAGCACTGAGTACTCAGCACCCTGTGTACTGAGCACTGAGTACCCAGCACCCCGAGCACTGAGCACCCAGCACCCTGAGCACTGAGCACCCTGAGTACTGAGCACCCAGCACCCTGAGCACTGAGCACCCAGCACCCTGAGCACTGAGCACCCAGCACCCAGAGCACTGAGCACCCTGAGTACTGAGCACTGAGCACCCTGAGCACTGAGCACCGAGCACCCTGAGTGCTGAGCACTGAGCACCCCGACCACTGAGCACCCAGCACCCTGAGTACTGAGCACCCAGCACCCTGAGCACTGAGGACCGAGCACCCTGAGTACTAAGCACCCAGCACCCTGAGTACTGAGCACCCAGCACCCTGATCACTGAGCACCCAGCACGCTGAGTACTGAGCACTGAGCAGTCTGAGTACTGAGCACCGAGCACCCTGAGCACTGAGCACCCAGCACGCTGAGTACTGAGCACTGAGCACCCTGAGTACTGAGCACCGAGCACCCCGAGCACTAAGCACACAGCACCCTGAGCACTGAGCACCCAGCACCCTGAGTACTGAGCACCCAGCAACCTGAGTACTGAGCACACAGCACCCTGAGCACGGAGCACCCAGCACCCTGAGTACTTAGCACCCAGCACCCTGAGTACTGAGCACTGAGCACCCCGAGTACTGAGCAACCAGCACCCCGAGCACTGAGCACACTGCACCCTGAGCACTGAGCACCCAGCACCCCAAGCACTGAGCACCCAGCACCCTGAGTACTGAGTACTGAGCACCCTGAGTACTGAGCACCCAGCACCGTGAGTACTGAGCACTCATTACCCTGAGTACTGAGCACCCAGCACCCTGAGCACTGAGCACAAAGCACGCTGAGTACTGAGCACCCTGAGTACTGAGCACCGAGGACCCTGAGCACTGAGCACCCAGCACCCCGAGCACTGAGTACCCAGCACCCCGAGAATGAGCACCCAGCACCCTGAGTACTGAGCACCCAGCACCCTGAGTACTGAGCACCCAGCACCCCGAGCACTGAGCACCCTGAATACTGAGCACCCAGCTCCCTGATTACTGTGCACGCTGAGTACTGATCACCGATCACCCTGAGCACTGAGCACCCAGCACCCTGAGTACTGAGCACCCAACGTACTGAGCACCGAGCACACCGTGTACTGAGCACCCAGCACCCTGAGTACTGAGCACTCAGCACCCTGAGCACTGAGCACCCAGCACCCCGAGCACTGAGCACCCAGCACCCTGAGCACTGAGCACACAGAACCCTGAGTACTGAGCACCGAGCACCGCGAGCACTGAGCACCCAGCACCCTGAGCACTGAGCACCCAGCACCCCGAGCACTGAGCACCCAGCACCCGGAGCACTGAGCACCCAGCACCCCGAGCAATGAGCACCCAGCACCCTGAGTACTGAGCACCCACCACCCCGAGTACTGAGCACCCAGCAACCTGAGCACCGAGCACCCAGCACCCCGAGCACTGAGCACCCAGCACCCTGAGCACTGAGCACCCTGCACCCTGAGTACTGAGCACTGAGCACCCCGAGTACTGAGTACCCAGCACCCCGAGCACTGAGCACCGGGCACCCCGAGCACTGAGCACCCAGCACCCCGAGCACTGAGCACCCAGCACCCTGAGCACTGAGCACCTAGCACCCCGAGCACTGAGCACTCAGCACCCCGAGCACTGAGCACCCAGCATCCCGAGCACTGAGCACCCAGCACACTGAGTACTGAGCACCCAGCACCCTGAGTACTCAGCACCCAGCACCCTGAGCACTGAGCATCCAGCACCCTGAGTACTGAGCACCCAGCATCCCAAGCACTGAGCACCCTGAGTACTGAGCACCCAGCACCCCAAGCACTGAGCACCCTGAGTACTGAGCACCCAGTACCCTGATTAATGAGCACCCAGCACCCCGAGCACTGAGCACCCAGCACCCTGGGTACTGAGCACCCAGCACCCTGAGTACTGAGCACCCAGCACCCTGAGTACTGAGCACCCAGCACCCTGAGTTCTGAGCACCCAGCACCCTGAGTACTGAGCACCCTGAGTACAGAGCACCCAGCACCCCGAGCACTGAGCACCCAGCACCCTGAGTACTGAGCACCCTGAGTGCTGAGCACCCAGCACCCTGAGTACTGAGCACCCAGCACCCTGAGCACTGAGCACCCAGCACCCTGAGTACTGAGCACCCAGCACCCTGAGTACTTAGCACCCAGCACCTGAGCACTGAGCACCCAGCACCCTGAGTACTGAGCACCGAGCACCCTGAGTACTGAGCACCCAGCACCCTGAGTACTGAGCACCCAGCACCCTGAGTACTGAGCACCGAGCACCCCGAGTACTGAGCACCCAGCACCCTGAGCACTGAGCACCCAGCACCCCGAGCACTGAGGACCCAGCACCCTGAGTACTGAGCACTGAGCACCCCGAGCACTGAGCACCAAGCACCCTGAGCACTGAGCACCCAGCACCCTGAGCACTGAGCACCCAGCACCCTGAGTACTGAGCACTCAGCACCCTGAGCACTGAGCACCCACCACCCTGAGTACTGAGCACCCAGCACCCTGAGTACTGAGCACCCAGCACCCTGAGTACTGAGCACCCAGCACACTGAGTACTGAGCACCCAGCACCCTGAGTACTGAGCACCAAGCACCCTGAGTACTGAGCACCCAGCACACTGAGTACTGAGCACCCAGCACCCTGAGTACTGAGCACCCAGCACCCTGAGCACTGAGCACAAAGCACGCTGAGTACTGAGCACCCTGAGTACTGAGCACCGAGGATCCTGAGCACTGAGAACCCAGCACCCTGAGCACTGAGCACCCAGCACCCCGAGAATGAGCACCCAGCACCCTGAGTACTGAGAAACGAGCACCCTGAGTACTGAGCACCCAGCACGCTGAGCACTGAGCACCCAGCACCACGAGTACTGAGCACCCAGCACCCCGAGCACTGAGAAACCAGCACCACGAGAATGAGCACCCAGCACCCTGAGTACTGAGCACCCAGCATCCTGAGTAATGAGCACCCATCACCCCGAGCACTGAGCACCCTGAATACTGAGCACCCAGCACCCTGAGTACTGTGCACTAAGCACCCAGAGCGCTGAGCACCCAGGACCCCGAGCACTGAGTACTGAGCACCCTGCACCCTGAGTACTGAGCACCGAGCTCCCCGAGCACTGAGCACCCTGAGTACTGAGCACCGAGCACCCTGAGTACTGAGCACCCAGCACCCTGAGCACTGAGCACCCAGCACCCTGAGTACTGAGCACCCAGCACCCCGAGCACTGAGCACACAGCACCCTGAGTACTGAGTACTCAGCACCCTGAGTACTGAGTACTCAGCACCCTGAGTACTGAGCAACCTGAGCACTGAGCACCCAGCACCCTGAGTACTGAGCACCCTGAGGACTGAGCACCGATCACCCTGAGCACTGAGCACCCAGCACCCTGAGTACTGAGCACCCAGCACCCTGTGCACTGAGCACCCAGCACCCTGAGTACTGAGCAGAGAGCACCCTGATCACTGAGCACCCAGCACCCTGAGTAGTGAGCACCCAGCAGCCTGAGTACTGAGCACCGAGCACCCCGAGTACTGAGCACCCAGCACCCTGAGCACTCAGCACCCAGCACCCCGAGCACTGAGCACCCAGCGCTCTGAGCACTGAGCACCCTGAGGACTGAGCACCGATCACCCTGAGCACTGAGCACCCAACACCCTGAGTACTGAGCACCCAACGTACTGAGCACCGAGCACACTGAGCACTGAGCACCCAGCACCCTGAGTACTGAGCACCGAGCACCCTGAGCACTGAGCACCCAGCACCCTGAGTACTGAGCACCGAGCACCCCGAGCACTGAGCACCCAGCGCCCCGAGCACTGAGCACCCAGCACCCCGAGCACTGAGCACCCTGCACCCGTAGCACTGAGGACCCAGCACCCCGAGTAATGAGCACCCAGCACCCTGAGTACTGAGCACCCAGCACCCTGAGTACTGAGCACTGAGCACCCCGAGTACTGAGCACCCACCACCCCGAGCACTAAGCACCAAGCACACCGAGCACTGAGCACACAGCACCCCGAGCAATGAGCATCCAGCACCCTGAGCGCTGAGCACCCAGCACCCCGAGCACTGAGCACCCAGCACCCCGAGCACTGTGCACCCAGCAACCCGAGCACTGAGCAACCAGCACCCCGAGCACTGAGCACCCAGCACCCTGAGTACTGAGCAGCCAGCACCCTGAGTACTCAGCACCCAGCACCCTGAGCACTGAGCAACCAGCACCCTGAGTACTGAGCAGCCTGCACCCCAAGCACTGAGCACCCTGAGAACTGAGCACCCAGCACCCCAAGCATCGAGCACCCTGAGTACTGAGCACCCAGCATCCTGAGTACTGAGCACCCAGTGTACTGAGCACCGAGCACCCAGCACCCTGAGTACTGAGCACCCAGCACCCTGAGCACTGAGCACCCAGCACCCTGAGTACTGAGCACCGAGCACCCTGAGTACTGAGCACCCAGCACCCTGAGCACTGAGCACAGAGCACCCTGAGACCTGAGCACCCAGCACCCTGAGGACTGAGTACCCAGCGCCCCGAGCACTGAGCACCCAGCACCCTGAGCACTGAGCACCCTGAGTACTGAGCACTGAGCACCCTGAGTACTGAGCACCCAGCACCCTGAGTATTGAGCACCCAGCAACCTGAGCACTGAGCACCGAGCACCCTGAGCACTGAGCACCCAGCACCCTGAGCACTGAGCACCCAGCACGCTGAGCAATGAGCACCCAGCACCCTGAGTACTGAGCACCCTGAGTACTGAGCACACAGCACAGTGAGCACTGAGCACCCAGCACCCCGAGCACTGAGCACCCAGCACCCTGAGCACTGAGCACCCTGAGTACTGAGCACTGAGCACCCTGAGTACTGAGCACTGAGCACCCTGAGTACTGAGCACCCAGCACCCTGAGTACTGAGCACCCAGCACCCTGAGCAATGAGCACCCTGAGTACTGAGCACCCAGCACCCTGAGCACTGAGCACCGAGCACCCCGAGCACTGAGCACCCAGCACCCGGAGTACTGAGCACCCAGCACCCTGAGTACTAAGCACCGAGCACCCTGAGTACTGAGCACCCAGTACCCTGAGCACTGAACACACAGCACCCTGAGTACTGAGCACCCCGAGCACTGAGCACCCAGCACCCTGAGCACTGAGGACCCAGCACCCTGAGTACTGAGCATCCAGCACCCTGAGCACTGAGCACCCAGCACCCTGAGTACTGAGCACCCAGCACCCTGAGCACCCAGCACCCTGAGTACTGAGCACTGAGCACCCAGCACCCCGAGCACTGAGCACTCAGCACCCTGTGTACTGAGCACTGAGTACCCAGCACCCCGAGCACTGAGCACCCAGCACCCTGAGCACTGAGCACCCTGAGTACTGAGCACCCAGCACCCTGAGCACTGAGCACCCAGCACCCTGAGCACTGAGCACCCAGCA
The DNA here is from genome assembly GCF_018167655.1 of Microtus oregoni. NCBI lineage: Eukaryota > Metazoa > Chordata > Mammalia > Rodentia > Cricetidae > Microtus > Microtus oregoni. The sequence continues at coordinate 74,233 of NW_024543405.1, forward strand.
CCCAGAGCACTGAGCACCCTGAGTACTGAGCACTGAGCACCCTGAGCACTGAGCACCGAGCACCCTGATTGCTGAGCACTGAGCACCCTGACCACTGAGCACCCAGCACCCTGAGTACTGAGCACCCAGCACCCTGAGCACTGAGGACCGAGCACCCTGAGTACTAAGCACCCAGCACCCTGAGTACTGAGCACCCAGCACCCTGAGCACTGAGCACCCAGCACGATGAGTACTGAGCACTGAGCACCCAGCACGCTGAGTACTGAGCACTGAGCACCCTGAGCACTGAGGACCGAGCACCCTGAGTACTAAGCACCCAGCACCCTGAGTACTGAGCACCCAGCACCCTGAGCACTGAGCACCCAGCACGATGAGTACTGAGCACTGAGCACCCAGCACGCTGAGTACTGAGCACTGAGCACCCTGAGTACTGAGCACCGAGGACACCGAGCACTGAGCACCCAGCACCCTGAGTACTGAGCACCGAGCACCCTGAGCACTGAGCACACAGAACCCTGAGTACTGAGCACCGAGCACCCCGAGCACTGAGCACCCAGCACCCTGAGCACTGAGCACCCAGCACCCCGAGCACTGAGCACCCTGCACCCGGAGCACTGAGCACCCAGCACCCCGAGCAATGAGCACCCAGCACCCTGAGTACTGAGCACCCACCACCCCGAGTACTGAGCACCCAGCAACCTGAGCACCGAGCACCCAGCACCCCGAGCACTGAGCACCCAGCACCCTGTGCACTGAGCACCCAGCACCCTGAGTACTGAGCACTGAGCACCCCGAGTACTGAGTACCCAGCACCCCAAGCACTGAGCACCGAGCACCCCGAGCACTGAGCACCCAGCACCCCGAGCACTGAGCACCCAGAGTACTGAGCAACCAGCACCCTGAGTACTGAGCACCCAGCACCCTGAGTACTGAGCACCCAGCACCCTGAGTACTGATCACCCAGCACCCCGAGCACTGAGCACACAGCACCCTGAGTACTGAGTACCCAGCACCCTGAGTACTGAGCAACCTGAGCACTGAGCACCCAGCACCCTGAGTACTGAGGACCCTGAGGACTGAGCACCGATCACCCTGAGCACTGAGCACCCAGCACCCTGAGTACTGAGCACACAGCACCCTGAGCACTGAGCACCCAGCACCCTGAGTACTGAGCAGAGAGCACCCTGATCACTGAGCACCCAGCACCCTGAGTAGTGAGCACCCAGCACCCTGAGTACTGAGCACCGAGCACCCCGAGTACTGAGCACCCAGCACCCTGAGCACTCAGCACCCAGCACCCCGAGCACTGAGCACCCAGCACCCTGAGTACTGAGCTCCCAGCACCCCGAGCCCTGAGCACCCAGCACCCTGAGTACTGAGCACCGTGAGTACTGAGCACCGATCTCCCTGAGCACTGAGCACCCAACACCTTGAGTACTGAGCACCCAACGTACTGAGCACCGAGCACACTGAGCACTGAGCACCCAGCACCCTGAGTACTGAGCACCGAGCACCCTGAGCACTGAGCACCCAGCACCCTGAGTACTGAGCACCGAGCACCCCGAGCACTGAGCACCCAGTGCCCCGAGCACTGAGCACCCAGCACCCCGAGCACTGAGCACCCAGCACCCGTAGCACTGAGGACCCAGCACCCCGAGCAATGAGCACCCAGCACCCTGAGTACTGAGCACCCAGCACCCTGAGTACTGAGCACTGAGCACCCCGAGTACTGAGCACCCACCACCCCGAGCACTGAGCACCGAGCACACCGAGCACTGAGCACACAGCACCCCGAGCAATGAGCACCCAGCACCCTGAGCACTGAGCACCCAGCACCCCGAGCACTGAGCACCCAGCACCCTGAGCACTGAGCACCCAGCAACCCGAGCACTGAGCACCCAGCACCCCGAGCACTGAGCACCCAGCACCCTGAGTACTGAGCACCGAGCACCCTGAGTACTGAGCACTGAGCACCCAGCACCCTGAGTACTCAGCACCCAGCACCCTGAGCACTGAGCACCCTGAGTACTGAGCACCCAGCACCCTGAGCACTGAGCAACGAGCACCCTGAGCACTGAGCACCCAGCACCCTGAGCACTGAGCACCCAGCACCCCGAGCAGTGAGCACCCAGCACCCTGAGCACTGATCACTGAGCACCCTGAGTACTGAGCACACAGCACCCTGAGTACTGAGCACCCAGCACCCTGAGCAATGAGCACCCTTTGTACTGAGCACCCAGCACCCTGAGCACTGAGCACCGAGCACCCCGAGTTCTGAGCACCCAGCACCCGGAGTACTGAGCACCCAGCACCCTGAGTACTAAGCACCAAGCACCCTGAGTACTGAGCACCCAGTACCCTGAGCACTGAACACACAGCACCCTGAGTACTGAGCACCCCGAGCACTGAGCACCCAGCACCCTGAGCTCTGAGGACCCAGCACCCTGAGTACTGAGCACCCAGCACCCTGAGCACTGAGCACCCAGCACCCTGAGTACTGAGCACCCAGCACCCTGAGCGCTGAGCACCCAGCACCCTGAGTAATGAGCATCCAGCACCCCGAGCACTGAGCACCCAGCAACCTGAGTACTGAGCACTGAGCACCCAGCACCCCGAGCACTGAGCACCCAGCACCCTGTTTACTGAGCACAGAGTACCCAGCACCCCGAGCACTGAGCACCCAGCAACCTGAGAACTGAGCATCCTTAGTACTGAGCACCCAGCACCCTGAGCACTGAGCACCCAGCACCCCGAGCACTGAGCACCCAGCACCCAGAGCACTGAGCACTGAGCACCCTGAGTACTGAGCGCTGAGCACCCTGAGCACTGAGCACCGAGCACCCTGAGTACTGAGCACTGAGCACCCTGAGTACTGAGCACTGAGCACCCTGAGTACTGAGCACCGAGCACCCTGAGCACTGAGCACCCAGCACGCGGAGTACTGAGCACTGAGCACCCTGAGCACTGAGAACCCAGCACCCTGAGTACTGAGCACCAAGCACCCTGAGTACTGAGCACCCAGCACTCTGAGCACTGAGCACCCAGCACACCGAGCACTGAGCACCCAGCACCCCGAGCACTGAGCACCCAGCACCCCGAGCAATGAGCACCCAGCTCCCCGAGCACTGAGCCTGAGCACCCTGAGTACTGAGCACTGAGCACCCTGAGTACTGAGCACCGAGCACCCTGAGTACTGAGCACCCAGCACCCCGAGCACTGAGCACCGAGCACCCTGAGTACTGAGCACCCAGCACCCTGAGCACTGAACACACAGCACCCTGAGTACTGAGCACCCTGAGCACTGAGCACCCAGCACACTGAGTACTGAGCAGCGAGCACCACGAGCACTGAGCACCCAGCACCACGAGCACTGAGCACCCAGCACCCTAAGTACTGAGCACCCAGCACACTGAGTACTGAGCACCCAGCACCCCGAGCACTGAGTACCCAGCACCCTGAGCACTGAGCACCCAGCACCCTGAGCACTGAGCACCCAGCACCCTGAGCACTGAGCACCCAGCACCCCGAGCACCGAGCACCCTGAGTACTAAGCACCGAGCACCCTGAGCACTGAGCACCCAGCACCCTGAGCACTGAGCACCCAGCACCCTGAGTACTGAGCACCCAGCACCCCGAGCACTGAGCACCCAGCACCCTGAGTACTGAGCACCCAGCACCCTGAGCACTGAGCACCGAGCAACCTGAGCTCTGAGCACCCAGCACCCTGAGGACTGAGCACCCAGCACCCCGAGCACTGAGCACCCTGAGTACTGAGCATTGAGCACACTGAGTACTGAGCACTGAGCACCCTGAGTACTGAGCACCCAGCACCCTGAGTACTGAGCACCCAGCATCCCGAGCACTGAGTACCAAGCACCCTGAGCACTGAGTACCCAGCACCCTGAGCACTGAGCACCCAGCATCCTGAGCATTGTGCACCCAGCACCCTGAGCACTGAGCACCCAGCACACTGAGTACTGAGCACTGAGCACCCAGCACCCCGAGCACTGAGCACCCAGCACCCTGAGTACTGAGCACTGAGCACCCAGCACCCCGAGCACTGAGCACCCAGCACCCTGAGCACTGAGCACCCAGCACCCGAGTACTGATCACCCAGCACCCTGAGTACTGAGCACCCAGCACCCTGAGTATTGAGCACCCAGCACCCCGAGTACTGAGCACCCAGCACCCTGAGCACTGAGCACCCTGCACCCTGAGCACTGAGCACCCAGCACCCCGAGCACTGCGCACCCAGCACCCTGAGTACTGAGCACCCAGCACCCTGAGCACTGAGCACCCAGCACCCTGAACACTGAGCACCCAGCACCCTGAGCACTGAGCACCCAGCACCCTGAGTAGTGAGCACCCAACGTACTGAGCACCGAGCAACCCGAGCACTGAGCACCCAGCACCCTGAGTACTGAGCACCGAGCACCCCGAGCACTGAGCACCCAGCACCCTGGGTACTGACCTCCGAGCACCCCGAGCACTGAGCACCCAGCACCCCGAGCACTGAGCACCCAGCACCCTGAGTACTGAGCACCCAGCACCCCGATCACTGAGCAGCCAGCACCCCGAGCACTGAGCACCCAGCACCCCGAGCACTGAGCACCCAGCACCCTGAGTACTGAGCACCCAGCACCCTGAGTACTGAGCACCCAGCACCCTGAGCACTGAGCACCCAGCACACTGAGTACTGAGCACCCAACACCCCAAGCACTGAGGACCCAGCACCCTGAGTACTGAGCACTGAGCACCCAGCACCCCGAGCACTGAGCACCCAGCACCCTGAGTACTGAGCACTGAGCACCCAGCACCCTGAGGACTGAGCACCCAGCACCCCGGGCACTGAGCACCCAGCACCTTGAGCACTGAGCACCCTGAGTACTGAGCACCCAGCACCCTGAGCACTGAGCACCGAGAACCCTGAGCACTGAGCACCCAGCACCCTGATCTCTGAGCACCCAGCACCCCGAGCAGTGAGCACCCAGCACCCTGAGCACTGAGCACCCTGAGTACTGAGCACACAGCACCCTGAATACTGAGCACCCAGCACCCTGAGCAATGAGCACCCTGAGTAATGAGCACCCAGCCCCGTGAGCACTGAGCACCGAGCACCCCGAGTTTTGAGCACCCAGCACCCAGAGTACTGAGCACCCAGCACCCTGAGTACTAAGCACCAAGCACCCTGAGTACTGAGCACCCAGTACCCTGAGCACTGAACACACAGCACCCTGAGTACTGAGCACACCGAGCACTGAGCACCCAGCACCCTGAGCACTGAGGACCCAGCACCCTGAGTACTGAGCACCCAGCACCCTGAGCACTGAGCACCCAGCACCCTGAGTACTGAGCACCCAGCACATTGAGCACTGAGCACCCAGCACCCTGAGTACTGAGCATCCAGCACCCCGAGCACTGAGCACCCAGCACCCTGAGTACTGAGCATTTAGCACCCCGAGCCCTGAGCACACAGCACCCCGAGCACTGAGCACCCAGCACCCTGTTTACTGAGCACTGAGTACCCAGCACCCCGAGCACTGAGCACACAGCAACCTGAGCACTGAGCATCCTTAGTACTGAGCACCCAGCACCCTGAGCACTGAGCACCCAGCACCCCGAGCACTGAGCACCCAGCACCCAGAGCACTGAGCACTGAGCACCCTGAGTACTGAGCACTGAGCACCCTGAGCACTGAGCACCGAGCACCCTGAGTACTGAGCACTGAGCACCCTGAGTACTGAGCACTGAGCACCCTGAGTACTGAGCACCGAGCACCCTGAGCACTGAGCACCCAGCACGCCGAGTACTGAGCACTGAGCACCCTGAGCACTGAGCACCCAGCACCCTGAGTACTGAGCACCAAGCACCCTGAGTACTGAGCACCCAGCACTCTGAGCACTGAGCACCCAGCACACCGAGCACTGAGCACCCAGCACCCCGAGCACTGAGCACCCAGCACCCCGAGCACTGAGCACCCAGCACCCCGAGCACTGAGCCTGAGCACCCTGAGTACTGAGCACTGAGCACCCTGAGTACTGAGCACCGAGCACCCTGAGTACTGAGCACCCAGCACCCCGAGCACTGAGCACCCAGCACCCCGAGCACTGAACCTGAGCACCCTGAGTACTGAGCACTGAGCACCCTGAGCACTGAACACACAGCACCCTGAGTACTGAGCACCCTGAGCACTGAGCACCCAGCACCCTGAGTACTGAGCAGCGAGCACCACGAGCACTGAGCACCCAGCACCACGAGCACTGAGCACCCAGCACCCTGAGTACTGAGCAAAAGCACCCTTAGTACTGAGCACCCAGCACCCCGAGCACCGAGCACCCAGAGTACTAAGCACCGAGCACCCTGAGCACTGAGCACCGAGCACCCTGAGTACTGAGCACCCAGCACCCCGAGCACTGAGCACCCAGCACCCCGAGCACTGAACCTGAGCACCCTGAGTACTGAGCACTGAGCACCCTGAGCACTGAACACACAGCACCCTGAGTACTGAGCACCCTGAGCACTGAGCACCCAGCACCCTGAGCACTGAGCACCCAGCACCCTGAGCACTGAGCACCCAGCACCCTGAGCACTGAGCACCCAGCACCCCGAGCACCGAGCACCCAGAGTACTAAGCACCAAGCACCCTGAGCACTGAGCACCCAGCACCCTGAGCACTGAGCTCCCAGCACCCTGAGTACTGAGCACCCAGCACCCCGAGCACTGAGCACCCAGCACCCTGAGTACTGAGCACCCAGCACCCTGAGCACTGAGCACCGAGCAACCTGAGCACTGAGCACCCAGCACCCTGAGGACTGAGCACCCAGCACCCCGAGCACTGAGCACCCTGAGTACTGAGCATTGAGCACCCTGAGTACTGAGCACTGAGCACCCTGAGTACTGAGCACCCAGCACCCTGAGTACTGAGCACCCAGCATCCTGAGCACTGAGTACCCAGCACCCTGAGCACTGAGTACCCAGCACCCTGAGCACTGAGCACCCAGCATCCTGAGCATTGTTCACCCAGCACCCTGAGCACTGAGCACCCAGCACACTGAGTACTGAGCACTGAGCACCCAGCACCCCGAGCACTGACCACCCAGCTCCCTGAGTACTGAGCACTGAGCACCCAGCACCCCGAGCACTGAGCACCCAGCACCCTGAGCACTGAGCACCCAGCACCCGAGTACTGATCACCCAGCACCCTGAGTACTGAGCACCCAGCACCCTGAGTATTGAGCACCCAGCACCCCGAGTACTGAGCACCCAGCACCCTGAGCACTGAGCACCCAGCACCCTGAACACTGAGCACCCAGCACCCTGAGCACTGAGCACCCAGCACCCTGAGTAGTGAGCACCCAACGTACTGAGCACCGAGCACCCCGAGCACTGAGCACCCAGCACCCTGAGTACTGAGCACCGAGCACCCCGAGCACTGAGCACACAGCACCCTGAGTACTGACCTCTGAGCACCCCGAGCACTGAGCACCCAGCACCCTGAGCACTGAGCACCCAGCACCCCGAGCAGTGAGCACCCAGCACCCAGAGCACTGAGCACTGAGCACCCTGAGTACTGAGCGCTGAGCACCCTGAGCACTGAGCACCGAGCACCCTGAGTACTGAGCACTGAGCACCCTGAGTACTGAGCACTGAGCACCCTGAGTACTGAGCACCGAGCACCCTGAGCACTGAGCACCCAGCACGCGGAGTACTGAGCACTGAGCACCCTGAGCACTGAGAACCCAGCACCCTGAGTACTGAGCACCAAGCACCCTGAGTACTGAGCACCCAGCACTCTGAGCACTGAGCACCCAGCACACCGAGCACTGAGCACCCAGCACCCCGAGCACTGAGCACCCAGCACCCCGAGCAATGAGCACCCAGCTCCCCGAGCACTGAGCCTGAGCACCCTGAGTACTGAGCACTGAGCACCCTGAGTACTGAGCACCGAGCACCCTGAGTACTGAGCACCCAGCACCCCGAGCACTGAGCACCGAGCACCCTGAGTACTGAGCACCCAGCACCCTGAGCACTGAACACACAGCACCCTGAGTACTGAGCACCCTGAGCACTGAGCACCCAGCACCCTGAGTACTGAGCAGCGAGCACCACGAGCACTGAGCACCCAGCACCACGAGCACTGAGCACCCAGCACCCTGAGTACTGAGCACCCAGCACACTGAGTACTGAGCACCCAGCAACCCGAGCACTGAGTACCCAGCACCCTGAGCACTGAGCACCCAGAACCCTGAGCACTGAGCACCCAGCACCCTGAGCACTGAGCACCCAGCACCCCGAGCACCGAGCACCCTGAGTACTAAGCATCGAGCACCCTGAGCACTGAGCACCCAGCACCCTGAGCACTGAGCACCCAGCACCCTGAGTACTGAGCACCCAGCACCCCGAGCACTGAGCACCCAGCACCCTGAGTACTGATCACCCAGCACCCTGAGCACTGAGCACCGAGCAACCTGAGCTCTGAGCACCCAGCACCCTGAGGACTGAGCACCCAGCACCCCGAGCACTGAGCACCCTGAGTACTGAGCATTGAGCACCCTGAGTACTGAGCACTGAGCACCCTGAGTACTGAGCACCCAGCACCCTGAGTACTGAGCACCCAGCATCCCGAGCACTGAGTACCAAGCACCCTGAGCACTGAGTACCCAGCACCCTGAGCACTGAGCACCCAGCATCCTGAGCATTGAGCACCCAGCACCCTGAGCACTGAGCACCCAGCACACTGAGTACTGAGCACTGAGCACCCAGCACCCCGAGCACTGAGCACCCAGCACCCTGAGTACTGAGCACTGAGCACCCAGCACCCCGAGCACTGAGCACCCAGCACCCTGAGCACTGAGCACCCAGCACCCGAGTACTGATCACCCAGCACCCTGAGTACTGAGCACCCAGCACCCTGAGTATTGAGCACCCAGCACCCAGAGTACTGAGCACCCAGCACCCTGAGCACTGAGCACCCTGCACCCTGAGCACTGAGCACCCAGCACCCCGAGCACTGCGCACCCAGCACCCTGAGTACTGAGCACCCAGCACCCTGAGCACTGAGCACCCAGCACCCTGAACACTGAGCACCCAGCACCCTGAGCACTGAGCACCCAGCACCCTGAGTAGTGAGCACCCAACGTACTGAGCACCGAGCAACCCGAGCACTGAGCACCCAGCACCCTGAGTACTGAGCACCGAGCACCCCGAGCACTGAGCACCCAGCACCCTGGGTACTGACCTCCGAGCACCCCGAGCACTGAGCACCCAGCACCCCGAGCACTGAGCACCCAGCACCCTGAGTACTGAGCACCCAGCACCCCGATCACTGAGCAGCCAGCACCCCGAGCACTGAGCACCCAGCACCCCGAGCACTGAGCACCCAGCACCCTGAGTACTGAGCACCCAGCACCCTGAGTACTGAGCACCCAGCACCCTGAGCACTGAGCACCCAGCACACTGAGTACTGAGCACCCAACACCCCAAGCACTGAGGACCCAGCACCCTGAGTACTGAGCACTGAGCACCCAGCACCCCGAGCACTGAGCACCCAGCACCCTGAGTACTGAGCACTGAGCACCCAGCACCCTGAGGACTGAGCACCCAGCACCCCGGGCACTGAGCACCCAGCACCTTGAGCACTGAGCACCCTGAGTACTGAGCACCCAGCACCCTGAGCACTGAGCACCGAGAACCCTGAGCACTGAGCACCCAGCACCCTGATCTCTGAGCACCCAGCACCCCGAGCAGTGAGCACCCAGCACCCTGAGCACTGAGCACTGAGCACCCTGAGTACTGAGCACACAGCACCCTGAGTACTGAGCACCCAGCACCCTGAGCAATGAGCACCCTGAGTACTGAGCACCCAGCCCCGTGAGCACTGAGCACCGAGCACCCCGAGTTTTGAGCACCCAGCACCCAGAGTACTGAGTACCCAGCACCCTGAGTACTAAGCACCAAGCACCCTGAGTACTGAGCACCCAGTACCCTGAGCACTGAACACACAGCACCCTGAGTACTGAGCACAGGGAGCACTGAGCACCCAGCACCCTGAGCACTGAGGACCCAGCACCCTGAGTACTGAGCACCCAGCACCCTGAGCACTGAGCACCCAGCACCCTGAGTACTGAGCACCCAGCACATTGAGCACTGAGCACCCAGCACCCTGAGTACTGAGCATCCAGCACCCCGAGCACTGAGCACCCAGCACCCTGAGTACTGAGCATTTAGCACCCCGAGCCCTGAGCACACAGCACCCCGAGCACTGAGCACCCAGCACCCTGTTTACTGAGCACTGAGTACCCAGCACCCCGAGCACTGAGCACACAGCAACCTGAGCACTGAGCATCCTTAGTACTGAGCACCCAGCACCCTGAGCACTGAGCACCAAGCACCCCGAGCACTGAGCACCCAGCACTCAGAGCACTGAGCACTGAGCACCCTGAGTACTGAGCACTGAGCACCCTGAGCACTGAGCACCGAGCACCCTGAGTACTGAGCACTGAGCACCCTGAGTACTGAGCACTGAGCACCCTGAGTACTGAGCACCGAGCACCCTGAGCACTGAGCACCCAGCACGCCGAGTACTGAGCACTGAGCACCCTGAGCACTGAGCACCCAGCACCCTGAGTACTGAGCACCAAGCACCCTGAGTACTGAGCACCCAGCACTCTGAGCACTGAGCACCCAGCACACCGAGCACTGAGCACCCAGCACCCCGAGCACTGAGCACCCAGCACCCCGAGCACTGAGCACCCAGCACCCCGAGCACTGAGCCTGAGCACCCTGAGTACTGAGCACTGAGCACCCTGAGTACTGAGCACCGAGCACCCTGAGTACTGAGCACCCAGCACCCCGAGCACTGAGCACCCAGCACCCCGAGCACTGAGCCTGAGCACCCTGAGTACTGAGCACTGAGCACCCTGAGCACTGAACACACAGCACCCTGAGTACTGAGCACCCTGAGCACTGAGCACCCAGCACCCTGAGTACTGAGCAGCGAGCACCACGAGCACTGAGCACCCAGCACCACGAGCACTGAGCACCCAGCACCCTGAGTACTGAGCACCCAGCACCCTTAGTACTGAGCACCCAGCACCCCGAGCACTGAGTACCCAGCACCCTGAGCACTGAGCACCCAGCACCCTGAGCACTGAGCACCCAGCACCCTGAGCACTGAGCACCCAGCACCCCGAGCACCGAGCACCCAGAGTACTAAGCACCGAGCACCCTGAGCACTGAGCACCCAGCACCCTGAGCACTGAGCTCCCAGCACCCTGAGTACTGAGCACCCAGCACCCCGAGCACTGAGCACCCAGCACCCTGAGTACTGAGCACCCAGCACCCTGAGCACTGAGCACCGAGCAACCTGAGCACTGAGCACCCAGCACCCTGAGGACTGAGCACCCAGCACCCCGAGCACTGAGCACCCTGAGTACTGAGCATTGAGCACCCTGAGTACTGAGCACTGAGCACCCTGAGTACTGAGCACCCAGTACCCTGAGTACTGAGCACCCAGCATCCTGAGCACTGAGTACCCAGCACCCTGAGCACTGAGTACCCAGCACCCTGAGCACTGAGCACCCAGCATCCTGAGCATTGAGCACCCAGCACCCTGAGCACTGAGCACCCAGCACACTGAGTACTGAGCACTGAGCACCCAGCACCCCGAGCACTGACCACCCAGCTCCCTGAGTACTGAGCACTGAGCACCCAGCACCCCGAGCACTGAGCACCCAGCACCCTGAGCACTGAGCACCCAGCACCCGAGTACTGATCACCCAGCACCCTGAGTACTGAGCACCCAGCACCCTGAGTATTGAGCACCCAGCACCCCGAGTACTGAGCACCGAGCACCCCGAGCACTGAGCACCCAGCACCCTGAGTACTGAGCACCGAGCACCCCGAGCACTGAGCACCCAGCACCCTGAGTACTGACCTCCGAGCACCCCGAGCACTGAGCACCCAGCACCCTGAGCACTGAGCACCAAGCACCCTGAGTACTGAGCACCCAGCACCCCGAGCACTGAGCAGCCAGCACCCCGAGCACTGAGCACCCAGCACCCCGAGCACTGAGCACCCAGCACCCTGAGTTCTGAGCACCCAGCACCCTGAGTACTGAGCACCCAGCACCCTGAGCACTGAGCACCCAGCACACTGAGTACTGAGCACCCAACACCCCAAGCACTGAGCACCCTGAGTACTGAGCACCCAGCACCCCAAGCACTGAGGACCCAGCACCCTGAGTACTGAGCACTGAGCACCCAGCACCCCGAGCACTGAGCACCCAGCACCCTGAGTACTGAGCACTGAGCACCCAGCACCCTGAGGACTGAGCACGCAGCACCCCGGGCACTGAGCACCCAACACCCTGAGCACTGAGCACCCTGAGTACTGAGCACCCAGCACCCCGAGCACTGAGCACCCAGCACCCCGAGCACTGAGCCTGAGCACCCTGAGTACTGAGCACTGAGCACCCTGAGTACTGAGCACCGAGCACCCTGAGTACTGAGCACCCAGCACCCCGAGCACTGAGCACCCAGCACCCCGAGCACTGAGCCTGAGCACCCTGAGTACTGAGCACTGAGCACCCTGAGCACTGAACACACAGCACCCTGAGTACTGAGCACCCTGAGCACTGAGCACCCAGCACCCTGAGTACTGAGCAGCAAGCACCACGAGCACTGAGCACCCAGCACCACGAGCACTGAGCACCCAGCACCCTGAGTACTGAGCACCCAGCACCCTTAGTACTGAGCACCCAGCACCCCGAGCACTGAGTACCCAGCACCCTGAGCACTGAGCACCCAGCACCCTGAGCACTGAGCACCCAGCACCCTGAGCACTGAGCACCCAGCACCCCGAGCACCGAGCACCCAGAGTACTAAGCACCGAGCACCCTGAGCACTGAGCACCCAGCACCCTGAGCACTGAGCTCCCAGCACCCTGAGTACTGAGCACCCAGCACCCCGAGCACTGAGCACCCAGCACCCTGAGTACTGAGCACCCAGCACCCTGAGCACTGAGCACCGAGCAACCTGAGCACTGAGCACCCAGCACCCTGAGGACTGAGCACCCAGCACCCCGAGCACTGAGCACCCTGAGTACTGAGCATTGAGCACCCTGAGTACTGAGCACTGAGCACCCTGAGTACTGAGCACCCAGTACCCTGAGTACTGAGCACCCAGCATCCTAAGCACTGAGTACCCAGCACCCTGAGCACTGAGTACCCAGCACCCTGAGCACTGAGCACCCAGCATCCTGAGCATTGAGCACCCAGCACCCTGAGCACTGAGCACCCAGCACACTGAGTACTGAGCACTGAGCACCCAGCACCCCGAGCACTGACCACCCAGCTCCCTGAGTACTGAGCACTGAGCACCCAGCACCCCGAGCACTGAGCACCCAGCACCCTGAGCACTGAGCACCCAGCACCCGAGTACTGATCACCCAGCACCCTGAGTACTGAGCACCCAGCACCCTGAGTATTGAGCACCCAGCACCCCGAGTACTGAGCACCGAGCACCCCGAGCACTGAGCACCCAGCACCCTGAGTACTGAGCACCGAGCACCCCGAGCACTGAGCACCCAGCACCCTGAGTACTGACCTCCGAGCACCCCGAGCACTGAGCACCCAGCACCCTGAGCACTGAGCACCAAGCACCCTGAGTACTGAGCACCCAGCACCCCGAGCACTGAGCAGCCAGCACCCCGAGCACTGAGCACCCAGCACCCCGAGCACTGAGCACCCAGCACCCTGAGTACTGAGCACCCAGCACCCTGAGTACTGTGCACCCAGCACCCTGAGCACTGAGCACCCAGCACACTGAGTACTGAGCACCCAACACCCCAAGCACTGAGCACCCTGAGTACTGAGCACCCAGCACCCCAAGCACTGAGGACCCAGCACCCTGAGTACTGAGCACTGAGCACCCAGCACCCCGAGCACTGAGCACCCAGCACCCTGAGTACTGAGCACTGAGCACCCAGCACCCTGAGGACTGAGCACGCAGCACCCCGGGCACTGAGCACCCAACACCCTGAGCACTGAGCACCCTGAGTACTGAGCACCCAGCACCCTGAGCACTGAGCACCGAGAACCCTGAGCACTGAGCACCCAGCACCCTGATCACTGAGCACCCAGCACCCCGAGCAGTGAGCACCCAGCACCCTGAGCACTGAGCACTGAGCACCCTGAGTACTGAGCACACAGCACCCTGAGTACTGAGCACCCAGCACCCTGAGCAATGAGCACCCTGAGTACTGAGCACCCAGCACCGTGAGCACTGAGCACCGAGCACCCCGAGTTCTGAGCACCCAGCACCCAGAGTACTGAGCACCCAGCACCCTGAGTACTAAGCACCAAGCACCCTGAGTACTGAGCACCCAGTACCCTGAGCACTGAACACACAGCACCCTGAGTACTGAGCACACCGAGCACTGAGCACCCAGCACCCTGAGCACTGAGGACCCAGCACCCTGAGTACTGAGCACCCAGCACCCTGAGCACTGAGCACCCAGCACCCTGAGTACTGAGCACCCAGCACCCTGAGCACTGAGCACCCAGCACCCTGAGTACTGAGCATCCAGCACCCCGAGCACTGAGCACCCAGCACCATGAGTACTGAGCACTGAGCACCCAGCACCCCGAGCACTGAGCACCCAGCACCCTGTTTACTGAGCACTGAATACCCAGCACCCCGAGCACTGAGCACCCAGCACTCTGAGCACTGAGCACCCTGAGTACTGAGCACTGAGCACCCTGAGCACTGAGCACCGAGCACCCTGAGTACGGAGCACTGAGAACCCTGAGCACTGAGCACCCTGCACCCTGAGTACTGAGCACCCAGCACCCTGAGCACTGAGGACCGAGCACCTTGAGTACTAAGCACCCAGCACCCTGAGTACTGAGCACCGTGCACCCTGAGCACTGAGCACCCAGCACGCTGAGTACTGAGCACTGAGCACCCTGAGCACTGAGCACCCAGCACCCTGAGTACTGAGCACCGAGCACCCTGAGTACTGAGCACCCAGCACCCTGAGCACTGAGCACCCAGCACACCGAGCAGTGAGCACCCAGCACCCCGAGCACTGAGCACCCAGCACCCCGAGCACTGAGCACCCAGCACCCCGAGCACTGAGGCTGAGCACCCTGAGTACTGAGCACTGAGCACCCTGAGTACTGAGCACCGAGCACCCTGAGTACTGAGCACCCAGCACCCCGAGCACTGAGCACTGAGCACCCTGAGTACTGAGCACCCAGCACCCTGAGCACTGAACACACAGCACCCTGAGTACTGAGCACCCCGAGCACTGAGCACCCAGCACCCTGAGTACTGAGCACCCAGCACCCTGAGTACTGAGCACCCAGCACCCCGAGCACTGAGTACCCAGCACGCTGAGCACTGAGCACCCAGCACCCTGAGCACTGAGCACCCAGCACCCTGAGCACTGAGCACCCAGCACCCCGAGCACTGAGCACTGAGCACCCAGCACCCCGAGCACTGAGCACCCAGCACCCTGAGTACTGAGCACCCAGCACCCTGAGCACTGAGCACCCAGCACCCTGAGCACTGAGCACCCAGCACCCTGAGCACTGAGCACACAGCACCCTGAGTACTGAGCACTGAGCACCCAGAACCCTGAGCACTGAGCACCCAGCACCCTGAGTACTGAGCACTGAACACCCAGCACCCCGAGCACTGAGCACCCAGCACCCTGAGCACTGAGAACCCAGCACCCGAGTACTGAGCACCCAGCACCCTGAGTACTGAGCACCCAGCACCCTGAGCACTGAGCACCCAGCACCCTGAGTACTGAGCACCCAGCACCCTGAGCACTGAGCACCGAGCACCCTGAGCACTGAGCACCCAGCACCCTGAGGACTGAGCACCCAGCACCCCGAGCACTGAGCACACAGCACCCTGAGCACTGAGCACCCTGAGTACTGAGCAATGAGCACCCTGAGTACTGAGCACCCAGCACCCTGAGTACTGAGCACCCAGCAACCTGAGCACTGAGCACCGAGCACCCTGAGCACTGAGCACCCAGCACCCTGAGCACTGACCACCCAGCACCCTGAGCACTGAGCACCCAGCACCCTGAGTACTGAGCACCCTGAGTACTGAGCACACAGCACCCTGAGCACTGAGCACCCAGCACCCCGAGCACTGAGCACCCAGCACCCTGAGCACTGAGCACCCTGAGTACTGAGCACTGAGCACCCTGAGTACTGAGCACTGAGCACCCTGAGTACTGAGCACCCAGCACCCTGAGTACTGAGCACCCAGCACCCTGAGCAATGAGCACCCTGAGTTCTGAGCACCCAGCACCCTGAGCACTGAGCACCGAGCACCCCGAGCACTGAGCACCCAGCACCCGGAGAACTGAGCACCCAGCACCCTGAGTACTAAGCACCGAGCACCCTGAGTACTGAGCACCCAGTACCCTGAGCACTGAACACACAGCACCCTGAGTACTGAGCACCCCGATCACTGAGCACCCAGCACCCTGAGCACTGAGGACCCAGCACCCTGAGTACTGAGCACCCAGCACCCTGAGCACTGAGCACCCAGCACCCTGAGCACTGAGCACCCAGCACCCCGAGCACTGAGCACCCAGCACCCCGAAAACTGAGCACCCAGCACCCTGAGCACTGAGCACCCAACACCCTGAGCACTGAGCAGCCAGCACCCCGAGCACTGAGCACCCAGCACCCCGAGCACTGAGCACCGAGCACCCCGAGCACTGAGCACCCAGCACCCTGAGTACTGAGCACCCAACACCCTGAGCACTGAGCACCCAGCACCCTGAGTACTGAGGACCCAACACCCCAAGCACTGAGCACCCTGAGTACTGAGCACCCAGCACCCCAATCACTGAGCAGCCTGAGTACCGAGCACCCAGCACCCTGAGTAATGAGCACCCAGCACCCCGAGCACTGAGCACCCAGCACCCTGAGTACTGAGCACCGAGCTCCCTGAGTACTGAGCAGCCAGCACCCTGAGTACTGAGCACCCAGCGTACTGAGCACCGAGAACCCAGCACCCTGAGGACTGAGCACCCAGCACCCTGAGCACTGAGCACCCAGCACCCTGAGTACTGAGCACCGAGCACCCCGAGAACTGAGCACCCAGAACCCCGAGCACTGAGCACCCAGCACCCCGAGCACTGAGCACGCAGCACCCCGAGCACTGAGCACCCAGCACCCCTAGCACTGAACACCCAGCACCCCGAGCACTGAGCACCCAGCTCCCTGAGTACTGAGCACCCAGCACCCCGAGTACTGAGCACCCAGCAATGTGAGCACCGAGCAGCAAGCACCCCGAGCACTGAGCACCCAGCACCCTGAGCACTGAGCACCCAGCACCCTGAGTCCTGAGCACTGAGCACCCCGAGTACTGAGCACCCAGCACCCCGAGCACTGAGCAGCGAGCACCCCGAGCACTGAGCACCCAGCACCCCGAGCACTGAGCACCCAGCACCCGAACACTGAGCACCCAGCACCCTGAGCACTGAGCACCCAACACCCTGAGCACTGAGCAGCCAGCACCCCGAGCACTGAGCACCCAGCACCCCGAGCACTGAGAACCCAGCACCCTGAGTACTGAGCACCCAGCACCCTGAGTACTGAGCACCCAGCACCCTGAGCACTGAGCACCCAACACCCTGAGCACTGAGCAGCCAGCACCCCGAGCACTGAGCACCCAGCACCCCGAGCACTGAGAACCCAGCACCCTGAGTACTGAGCACCCAGCACCCTGAGTACTGAGCACCCAGCACCCTGAGCACTGAGCACCCAACACCCTGAGCACTGAGCAGCGAGCACCCCGAGCACTGAGCACCAAGCACCCCGAGCACTGAGCACCCAGCACCCGAACACTGAGCACCCAGCACCCTGAGCACTGAGCACCCAACACCCTGAGCACTGAGCAGCCAGCACCCCGAGCACTGAGCACCCAGCACCCTGAGCACTGAGAACCCAGCACCCTGAGTACTGAGCACCCAGCACCCTGAGTACTGAGCACCCAGCACCCTGAGCACTGAGCACCCAGCACCCTGAGTACTGAGCACCGAGCACCCCGAGAACTGAGCACCCAGAACCCCGAGCACTGAGCACCCAGCACCCCGAGCACTGAGCACGCAGCACCCCGAGCACTGAGCACCCAGCACCCTGAGGACTGAGCACCCAGCACCCTGAGCACTGAGCACCCAGCACCCTGAGTACTGAGCACCGAGCACCCCGAGAACTGAGCACCCAGAACCCCGAGCACTGAGCACCCAGCACCCCGAGCACTGAGCACGCAGCACCCCGAGCACTGAGCACCCAGCACCCCGAGCACTGAACACCCAGCACCCCGAGCACTGAGCACCCAGCTCCCTGAGTACTGAGCACCCAGCACCCCGAGTACTGAGCACCCAGCAATGTGAGCACCGAGCAGCAAGCACCCCGAGCACTGAGCACCCAGCACCCTGAGCACTGAGCACCCAGCACCCTGAGTCCTGAGCACTGAGCACCCCGAGTACTGAGCACCCAGCACCCCGAGCACTGAGCAGCGAGCACCCCGAGCACTGAGCACCCAGCACCCCGAGCACTGAGCACCCAGCACCCGAACACTGAGCACCCAGCACCCTGAGCACTGAGCACCCAACACCCTGAGCACTGAGCAGCCAGCACCCCGAGCACTGAGCACCCAGCACCCCGAGCACTGAGCACCCAGCACCCCGAGCACTGAGCACCCAGCACCCTGAGTACTGAGCACCCAACACCCCAAGCACTGAGCACCCTGAGTACTGAGCACCCAGCACCCTGAGTAATGAGCACCCAGCACCCCGAGCACTGAGCACCCAGCACCCTGAGTACTGAGCACCGAGCACCCTGAGTA
This sequence comes from Microtus oregoni, assembly GCF_018167655.1. Classification (NCBI taxonomy): domain Eukaryota; kingdom Metazoa; phylum Chordata; class Mammalia; order Rodentia; family Cricetidae; genus Microtus; species Microtus oregoni. Next base: position 93,114 of record NW_024543405.1, read on the forward strand.
CTGAGCACCGAGCACCCCGAGCACTGAGCACCCAGCACACTGAGTACTGAGCTCTGAGCACCCCGAGCACTGAGCACCCAGCACCCCGAGCACTGAGCACCCAGCACCCTGAGTACTGAGCACCCAGCACCCCGAGCACTGAGCAGCCAGCACCCCGAGCACTGAGCACCCAGCACCCCGAGCACTGAGCACCCAGCACCCCGAGCACTGAGCACCCAGCACCCCGAGCACCGAGCACCCTGAGTACTAAGCACCGAGCACTCTGAGCACTGAGCACCCAGCACCCTTGCACTGAGCACCCAGCACCCTGAGTACTGAGCACCCAGCACCCCGAGCACTGAGCACCCAGCACCATGAGTACTGAGCACCCAGCACCCCGAGCACTGAGCACCCAGCACCCCGAGCACTGAGCACCCAGCACCCCGAGCACCGAGCACCCTGAGTACTAAGCACCGAGCACTCTGAGCACTGAGCACCCAGCACCCTTGCACTGAGCACCCAGCACCCTGAGCACTGAGCACCCAGCACCCCGAGCACTGAGCACCCAGCACCATGAGTACTGAGCACCCAGCACCCTGAGCACTGAGCACCGAGCAACCTGAGCACAGAGCACCCAGCAGCCTGAGGACTGAGCACCCAGCACCCCGAGCACTGAGCACACTGAGTACTGAGCACTGAGCACCCTGAGTACTGAGCACTGAGCACCCTGAGTACTGAGCACCCAGCACCCTGAGTACTGAGCACCCAGCATCCCGAGCACTGAGTACCCAGCACCCTGAGCACTGAGTACCCAGCACCCTGAGCACTGAGCACCCAGCATCCTGAGCATTGAGCACCCAGCACCCTGAGCACTGAGCACCCACCACACTGAGTACTGAGCACTGAGCACCCAGCACCCCGAGCACTGAGCACCCAGCACCCGAACACTGAGCACCCAGCACCCTGAGCACTGAGCACCCAACACCCTGAGCACTGAGCAACCAGCACCCCGAGCACTGAGCACCCAGCACCCCGAGCACTGAGCACCCAGCACCCCGAGCACTGAGCACCCAGCACCCTGAGTACTGAGCACCCAGCACCCTGAGTACTGAGCACCCAACACCCTGAGCACTTAGCACCCAGCACCCTGAGTACTGAGCACCCAACACCCCAAGCACTGAGCACCCTGAGTACTGAGCACCCAGCACCGCAAGCACTGAGCACCCTGAGTACTGAGCACCCAGCACCCTGAGTAATGAGCACCCAGCACCCCGAGCACTGAGCACCCAGCACCCTGAGTACTGAGCACCGAGCACCCTGAGTACTGAGCAGCCAGCACCCTGAGTACTGAGCACCCAGCGTACTGAGCACCGAGCACCCAGCACCCTGAGTACTGAGCACCCAGCACCCTGAGCACTGAGCACCCAGCACCCTGAGTACTGAGCACCGAGCACCCCGAGCACTGAGAACCCAGAACCCCGAGCACTGAGCACCCAGCACCCCGAGCACTGAGCACCCAGCACCCCGAGCACTGAGCACCCAGCACCCCGAGCACTGAGCACCCTGAGTACTAAGCACCGAGCACCCTGAGCACTGAGCACCCAGCACCCTGAGCACTGAGCACCCAGCACCCTGAGTACTGAGCACCCAGCACCCCGAGCACTGAGCACCCAGCACCATGAGTACTGAGCACCCAGCACCCTGAGCACTGAGCACCGAGCAACCTGAGCACAGAGCACCCAGCACCCTGAGGACTGAGCACCCAGCACCCCGAGCACTGAGCACCCTGAGTACTGAGCACTGAGCACCCTGAGTACTGAGCACTGAGCACCCTGAGTACTGAGCACCCAGCACCCTGAGTACTGAGCACCCAGCATCCTGAGCACTGAGTACCCAGCACCCTGAGCACTGAGTACCCAGCACCCTGAGCAATGAGCACCCAGCATCCTGAGCATTGAGCACCCAGCACCCTGAGCACTGAGCACCCACCACACTGAGTACTGAGCACTGAGCACCCAGCACCCCGAGCACTGAGCACCCAGCACCCTGAGTACTGAGCACTGAGCACCCAGCACCCCGAGCACTGAGCACCCAGCACCCTGAGCACTGAGCACCCAGCACACGAGTACTGATCACCCAGCACCCTGAGTACTGAGCACCCAGCACCCTGAGCATTGAGCACCCAGCACCCCGAGTACTGAGCACCCAGCACCCTGAGCACTGAGCACCCTGCACCTTGAGCACTGAGCACCCAGCACCCTGAGCACTGCGCACCCAGCACCCTGAGTACTGAGCACCCAGCACCCTGAGCACTGAGCACCTAGCACCCTGAACACTGAGCACCCAGCACCCTGAGCACTGAGCACCCAGCACCCTGAGTAGTGAGCACCCAACGTACTGAGCACCGAGCACCCCGAGCACTGAGCACCCAGCACCCTGAGTACTGAGCACCGAGCACCCCGAGCACTGAGCACCCAGCACACTGAGTACTGAGCTCTGAGCACCCCGAGCACTGAGCACCCAGCACCCCGAGCACTGAGCACCCAGCACCCTGAGTACTGAGCACCCAGCACCCCGAGCACTGAGCAGCCAGCACCCCGAGCACTGAGCACCCAGCACCCCGAGCACTGAGCACCCAGCACCCTGAGTACTGAGCACACAGCACCCTGAGTACTGAGCACCCAACACCCTGAGCACTGAGCACCCAGCACCCTGAGTACTGAGCACCCAACACCCCAAGCACTGAGCACCCTGAGTACTAAGCACCCAGCACCCCAAGCACTGAGGACCCAGCACCCTGAGTACTGAGCACTGAGCACCCAGCACCCCGAGCACTGAGCACCCAGCACCCTGAGTACTGAGCACTGAGCACCCAGCACCCTGAGGACTGAGCACCCAGCACCCCGGGCACTGAGCACCCAGCACCCTGAGCACTGAGCACCCTGAGTACTGAGCACTGAGCACCCTGAGTACTGAGCACACAGCACCCCGAGCACTGAGCACCCAGCACCCTGAACACTGAGCACCCTGAGTACTGAGCACTGAGCACCCTGAGTACTGAGCAATGAGCACCCTGAGTACTGAGCACCGAGCACCCCGAGTTCTGAGCACCCAGCACCCAGAGTACTGAGCACCCAGCACCCTGAGTACTAAGCACCAAGAACCCTGAGTACTGAGCACCCAGTACCCTGAGCACTGAACACACAGCACCCTGAGTACTGAGCACACCGATCACTGAGCACCCAGCACCCTGAGAACTGAGGACCCCGCACCCTGAGTACTGAGCACCCAGCACCCTGAGCACTGAGCACCCAGCACCCTGAGTACTGAGAACCCAGCACCCTGAGCACTGAGCACCCAGCACCCTGAGTACTGAGCATCCAGCACCCCGAGCACTGAGCACCCAGCACCCTGAGTACTGAGCACTGAACACCCAGCACCCCGAGCACTGAGCACCCAACACCCTGTTTACTGAGCACTGAGTACCCAGCACCCCGAGCCCTGAGCACCCAGCACCCTGAGCACTGAGCATCCTGAGTACTGAGCACCCAGCACCCTGAGCACTGAGCACCCAGCACCCCGAGCACTGAGCACCCAGCACCCAGAGCACGGAGCACTGAGCACCCTGAGTACTGAGCACTGAGCACCCTGAGCACTGAGCACCGAGCACCCTGAGTACTGAGCACCCTGAGCACTGAGCACCCTGTACCCTGAGTACTGAGCACCCAGCACCCTGAGCACTGAGGACCGAGCACCCTGAGCACTGAGCACCCAGCATGCTGAGTACTGAGCACTGATCACCCTGAGTACTGAGCACCCAGCACCCTGAGCACTGAGGACCGAGCACCTTGAGTACTGAGCACTGAGCACCCTGAGTACTGAGCACCGAGCACCCTGAGTACTGAGCACCCAGCACTCTGAGCACTGAGCACCCAGCACACCGAGCACTGAGCACCCAGCACCCCGAGCACTGAGCACCCAGCACCCTGAGCACTGAGCCTGAGCACCCTGAGTACTGAGCACTGAGCACCCTGAGTACTGAGCACCGAGCACTCTGAGTACTGAGCACCCAGCACCCTGAGCACTGAACACACAGCACCCTGAGTACTGAGCACCCCGAACACTGAGCACCCAGCACCCTGAGTACTGAGCAGCGAGCACCACGAGCACTGAGCACCCAGCACCCCGAGCACTGAGCACCCAGCACCCTGAGTACTGAGCACCCAGCACCCTGAGTACTGAGCACCCAGCACCCCGAGCACTGAGTACCCAGCACCCTGAGCACTGCGCACCCAGCACCCTGAGCACTGAGCACCCAGCACCCTGAGCACTGAGCACCCAGCACCCTGAGTAATGAGCACTGAGCACCCAGCACCCCGAGCACTGAGCACCCAGCACCCTGAGTACTGAGCACTGAACACCCAGCACCCCGAGCACTGAGCACCCAGCACCCTGAGCACTGTGAACCCAGCACCCGAGTACTGAGCACACAGCACCCTGAGTACTGAGCACCCAGCACCCGAGCACTGAGCACCCAGCACCCTGAGTACTGAGCACCCAGCACCCTGAGCACTGAACACCGAGCACCCTGAGCACTGTGCACCCAGCACCCTGAGGACTGAGCACACAGCACCCCGAGCACTGAGCACCCAGCAACCTGAGCACTGAGCACCCTGAGTACTGAGCACTGAGCACCCTGAGTACTGAGCAATGAGCACCCTGAGTACTGAGCTCCCAGCACCCTGAGTACTGAGCACCCAGCAACCTGAGCACTGAGCACCGAGCACCCTGAGCACTGAGCACCCAGCACCCTGAGCACTGAGCACCCAGCACCCTGAGCACTGAGCACCCAGCACCCTGAGTACTGAGCACCCTGAGTACTGAGCACCCAGCACCCTGAGCACTGAGCACCCAGCACCCCGAGCACTGAGCACCCAGCACCCTGAGCACTGAGCACCCTGAATACTGAGCACTGAGCACCCTGAGTACTGATCACTGAGCACCATGAGTACTGAGCACCCAGCACCCTGAGTACTGAGCACCCAGCACCCTGAGCAATGAGCACCCTGAGTTCTGAGCACCCAGCACCCTGAGCACTGAGCACCGAGCACCCCGAGCACTGAGCACCCAGCACCCGGAGTACTGAGCACCCAGCACCCTGAGTACTGAGCACCCAGCACCCTGAGCACTGAGCACCCAGCACCCTGAGTACTGAGCACCCAGCACCCTGAGCACTGAGCACCCAGCACCCTGAGCACTGAACACACAGCACCCGGAGTACTGAGCACCCCGAGCACTGAGCACCCAGCACACTGAGCACTGAGGACCCAGCACCCTGAGTACTGAGCACCCAGCACCCTGAGCACTGAGCACCCAGCACCCTGAGTAATGAGCACCCAGCACCCTGAGCACTGAGCACCCAGCACCCTGAGTACTGTGCATCCAGCACCCTGAGCACTGAGCACCCAGCTCCCTGAGTACTGAGCACCCAGCACCCCGAGTACTGAGCACCCAGCAATGTGAGCACCGAGCAGCAAGCACCCCGAGCACTGAGCACCCAGCACCCTGAGCACTGAGCACCCAGCACCCTGAGTCCTGAGCACTGAGCACCCGAGTACTGAGCACCCAGCACCCCGAGCACTGAGCAGCGAGCACCCCGAGCACTGAGCACCCAGCACCCCGAGCACTGAGCACCCAGCACCCGAACACTGAGCACCCAGCACCCTGAGCACTGAGCACCCAACACCCTGAGCACTGAGCAGCCAGCACCCCGAGCACTGAGCACCCAGCACCCCGAGCACTGAGATCCCAGCACCCTGAGTACTGAGCACCCAGCACCCTGAGTACTGAGCACCCAGCACCCTGAGCACTGAGCACCCAACACCCTGAGCACTGAGCAGCCAGCACCCCGAGCACTGAGCACCCAGCACCCCGAGCACTGAGAACCCAGCACCCTGAGTACTGAGCACCCAGCACCCTGAGTACTGAGCACCCAGCACCCTGAGCACTGAGCACCCAACACCCTGAGCACTGAGCAGCGAGCACCCCGAGCACTGAGCACCAAGCACCCCGAGCACTGAGCACCCAGCACCCGAACACTGAGCACCCAGCACCCTGAGCACTGAGCACCCAACACCCTGAGCACTGAGCAGCCAGCACCCCGAGCACTGAGCACCCAGCACCCTGAGCACTGAGAACCCAGCACCCTGAGTACTGAGCACCCAGCACCCTGAGTACTGAGCACCCAGCACCCTGAGCACTGAGCACCCAGCACCCTGAGTACTGAGCACCGAGCACCCCGAGAACTGAGCACCCAGAACCCCGAGCACTGAGCACCCAGCACCCCGAGCACTGAGCACGCAGCACCCCGAGCACTGAGCACCCAGCACCCTGAGGACTGAGCACCCAGCACCCTGAGCACTGAGCACCCAGCACCCTGAGTACTGAGCACCGAGCACCCCGAGAACTGAGCACCCAGAACCCCGAGCACTGAGCACCCAGCACCCCGAGCACTGAGCACGCAGCACCCCGAGCACTGAGCACCCAGCACCCCGAGCACTGAACACCCAGCACCGCGAGCACTGAGCACCCAGCTCCCTGAGTACTGAGCACCCAGCACCCCGAGTACTGAGCACCCAGCAATGTGAGCACCGAGCAGCAAGCACCCCGAGCACTGAGCACCCAGCACCCTGAGCACTGAGCACCCAGCACCCTGAGTCCTGAGCACTGAGCACCCCGAGTACTGAGCACCCAGCACCCCGAGCACTGAGCAGCGAGCACCCCGAGCACTGAGCACCCAGCACCCCGAGCACTGAGCACCCAGCACCCGAACACTGAGCACCCAGCACCCTGAGCACTGAGCACCCAACACCCTGAGCACTGAGCAGCCAGCACCCAGAGCACTGAGCACCCAGCACCCCGAGCACTGAGCACCCAGCACCCTGAGTACTGAGCACCCAACACCCCAAGCACTGAGCACCCTGAGTACTGAGCACCCAGCACCCTGAGTAATGAGCACCCAGCACCCCGAGCACTGAGCACCCAGCACCCTGAGTACTGAGCACCGAGCACCCTGAGTACTGAGCACCGAGCACCCCGAGCACTGAGCACCCAGCACACTGAGTACTGAGCTCTGAGCACCCCGAGCACTGAGCACCCAGCACCCCGAGCACTGAGCACCCAGCACCCTGAGTACTGAGCACCCAGCACCCCGAGCACTGAGCAGCCAGCACCCCGAGCACTGAGCACCCAGCACCCCGAGCACTGAGCACCCAGCACCCCGAGCACTGAGCACCCAGCACCCCGAGCACCGAGCACCCTGAGTACTAAGCACCGAGCACTCTGAGCACTGAGCACACAGCACCCTTGCACTGAGCACCCAGCACCCTGAGTACTGAGCACCCAGCACCCCGAGCACTGAGCACCCAGCACCATGAGTACTGAGCACCCAGCACCCCGAGCACTGAGCACCCAGCACCCCGAGCACTGAGCACCCAGCACCCCGAGCACCGAGCACCCTGAGTACTAAGCACCGAGCACTCTGAGCACTGAGCACCCAGCACCCTTGCACTGAGCACCCAGCACCCTGAGTACTGAGCACTCAGCACCCCGAGCACTGAGCACCCAGCACCATGAGTACTGAGCACCCAGCACCCTGAGCACTGAGCACCGAGCAACCTGAGCACAGAGCACCCAGCAGCCTGAGGACTGAGCACCCAGCACCCCGAGCACTGAGCACCCTGAGTACTGAGCACTGAGCACCCTGAGTACTGAGCACTGAGCACCCTGAGTACTGAGCACCCAGCACCCTGAGTACTGAGCACCCAGCATCCCGAGCACTGAGTACCCAGCACCCTGAGCACTGAGTACCCAGCACCCTGAGCACTGAGCACCCAGCATCCTGAGCATTGAGCACCCAGCACCCTGAGCACTGAGCACCCACCACACTGAGTACTGAGCACTGAGCACCCAGCACCCCGAGCACTGAGCACCCAGCACCCGAACACTGAGCACCCAGCACCCTGAGCACTGAGCACCCAACACCCTGAGCACTGAGCAGCCAGCACCCCGAGCACTGAGCACCCAGCACCCCGAGCACTGAGCACCCAGCACCCCGAGCACTGAGCACCCAGCACCCTGAGTACTGAGCACCCAGCACCCTGAGTACTGAGCACCCAACACCCTGAGCACTTAGCACCCAGCACCCTGAGTACTGAGCACCCAACACCCCAAGCACTGAGCACCCTGAGTACTGAGCACCCAGCACCGCAAGCACTGAGCACCCTGAGTACTGAGCACCCAGCACCCTGAGTAATGAGCACCCAGCACCCCGAGCACTGAGCACCCAGCACCCTGAGTACTGAGCACCGAGCACCCTGAGTACTGAGCAGCCAGCACCCTGAGTACTGAGCACCCAGCGTACTGAGCACCGAGCACCCAGCACCCTGAGTACTGAGCACCCAGCACCCTGAGCACTGAGCACCCAGCACCCTGAGTACTGAGCACCGAGCACCCCGAGCACTGAGAACCCAGAACCCCGAGCACTGAGCACCCAGCACCCCGAGCACTGAGCACCCAGCACCCCGAGCACTGAGCACCCAGCACCCCGAGCACTGAGCACCCTGAGTACTAAGCACCGAGCACCCTGAGCACTGAGCACCCAGCACCCTGAGCACTGAGCACCCAGCACCCTGAGTACTGAGCACCCAGCACCCCGAGCACTGAGCACCCAGCACCATGAGTACTGAGCACCCAGCACCCTGAGCACTGAGCACCGAGCAACCTGAGCACAGAGCACCCAGCACCCTGAGGACTGAGCACCCAGCACCCCGAGCACTGAGCACCCTGAGTACTGAGCACTGAGCACCCTGAGTACTGAGCACTGAGCACCCTGAGTACTGAGCACCCAGCACCCTGAGTACTGAGCACCCAGCATCCTGAGCACTGAGTACCCAGCACCCTGAGCACTGAGTACCCAGCACCCTGAGCAATGAGCACCCAGTATCCTGAGCATTGAGCACCCAGCACCCTGAGCACTGAGCACCCACCACACTGAGTACTGAGCACTGAGCACCCAGCACCCCGAGCACTGAGCACCCAGCACCCTGAGTACTGAGCACTGAGCACCCAGCACCCCGAGCACTGAGCACCCAGCACCCTGAGCACTGAGCACCCAGCACACGAGTACTGATCACCCAGCACCCTGAGTACTGAGCACCCAGCACCCTGAGCATTGAGCACCCAGCACCCCGAGTACTGAGCACCCAGCACCCTGAGCACTGAGCACCCTGCACCTTGAGCACTGAGCACCCAGCACCCTGTGCACTGCGCACCCAGCACCCTGAGTACTGAGCACCCAGCACCCTGAGCACTGAGCACCTAGCACCCTGAACACTGAGCACCCAGCACCCTGAGCACTGAGCACCCAGCACCCTGAGTAGTGAGCACCCAACGTACTGAGCACCGAGCACCCCGAGCACTGAGCACCCAGCACCCTGAGTACTGAGCACCGAGCACCCCGAGCACTGAGCACCCAGCACACTGAGTACTGAGCTCTGAGCACCCCGAGCACTGAGCACCCAGCACCCCGAGCACTGAGCACCCAGCACCCTGAGTACTGAGCACCCAGCACCCCGAGCACTGAGCAGCCAGCACCCCGAGCACTGAGCACCCAGCACCCCGAGCACTGAGCACCCAGCACCCTGAGTACTGAGCACACAGCACCCTGAGTACTGAGCACCCAACACCCTGAGCACTGAGCACCCAGCACCCTGAGTACTGAGCACCCAACACCCCAAGCACTGAGCACCCTGAGTACTAAGCACCCAGCACCCCAAGCACTGAGGACCCAGCACCCTGAGTACTGAGCACTGAGCACCCAGCACCCCGAGCACTGAGCACCCAGCACCCTGAGTACTGAGCACTGAGCACCCAGCACCCTGAGGACTGAGCACCCAGCACCCCGGGCACTGAGCACCCAGCACCCTGAGCACTGAGCACCCTGAGTACTGAGCACTGAGCACCCTGAGTACTGAGCACACAGCACCCCGAGCACTGAGCACCCAGCACCCTGAACACTGAGCACCCTGAGTACTGAGCACTGAGCACCCTGAGTACTGAGCAATGAGCACCCTGAGTACTGAGCACCGAGCACCCCGAGTTCTGAGCACCCAGCACCCAGAGTACTGAGCACCCAGCACCCTGAGTACTAAGCACCAAGAACCCTGAGTACTGAGCACCCAGTACCCTGAGCACTGAACACACAGCACCCTGAGTACTGAGCACACCGAGCACTGAGCACCCAGCACCCTGAGAACTGAGGACCCCGCACCCTGAGTACTGAGCACCCAGCACCCTGAGCACTGAGCACCCAGCACCCTGAGTACTGAGAACCCAGCACCCTGAGCACTGAGCACCCAGCACCCTGAGTACTGAGCATCCAGCACCCCGAGCACTGAGCACCCAGCACCCTGAGTACTGAGCACTGAACACCCAGCACCCCGAGCACTGAGCACCCAACACCCTGTTTACTGAGCACTGAGTACCCAGCACCCCGAGCCCTGAGCACCCAGCACCCTGAGCACTGAGCATCCTGAGTACTGAGCACCCAGCACCCTGAGCACTGAGCACCCAGCACCCCGAGCACTGAGCACCCAGCACCCAGAGCACGGAGCACTGAGCACCCTGAGTACTGAGCACTGAGCACCCTGAGCACTGAGCACCGAGCACCCTGAGTACTGAGCACCCTGAGCACTGAGCACCCTGTACCCTGAGTACTGAGCACCCAGCACCCTGAGCACTGAGGACCGAGCACCCTGAGCACTGAGCACCCAGCATGCTGAGTACTGAGCACTGATCACCCTGAGTACTGAGCACCCAGCACCCTGAGCACTGAGGACCGAGCACCTTGAGTACTGAGCACTGAGCACCCTGAGTACTGAGCACCGAGCACCCTGAGTACTGAGCACCCAGCACTCTGAGCACTGAGCACCCAGCACACCGAGCACTGAGCACCCAGCACCCCGAGCACTGAGCACCCAGCACCCTGAGCACTGAGCCTGAGCACCCTGAGTACTGAGCACTGAGCACCCTGAGTACTGAGCACCGAGCACTCTGAGTACTGAGCACCCAGCACCCTGAGCACTGAACACACAGCACCCTGAGTACTGAGCACCCCGAACACTGAGCACCCAGCACCCTGAGTACTGAGCAGCGAGCACCACGAGCACTGAGCACCCAGCACCCCGAGCACTGAGCACCCAGCACCCTGAGTACTGAGCACCCAGCACCCTGAGTACTGAGCACCCAGCACCCCGAGCACTGAGTACCCAGCACCCTGAGCACTGCGCACCCAGCACCCTGAGCACTGAGCACCCAGCACCCTGAGCACTGAGCACCCAGCACCCTGAGTAATGAGCACTGAGCACCCAGCACCCCGAGCACTGAGCACCCAGCACCCTGAGTACTGAGCACTGAACACCCAGCACCCCGAGCACTGAGCACCCAGCACCCTGAGCACTGAGAACCCAGCACCCGAGTACTGAGCACACAGCACCCTGAGTACTGAGCACCCAGCACCCGAGCACTGAGCACCCAGCACCCTGAGTACTGAGCACCCAGCACCCTGAGCACTGAACACCGAGCACCCTGAGCACTGTGCACCCAGCACCCTGAGGACTGAGCACACAGCACCCCGAGCACTGAGCTCCCAGCAACCTGAGCACTGAGCACCCTGAGTACTGAGCACTGAGCACCCTGAGTACTGAGCAATGAGCACCCTGAGTACTGAGCTCCCAGCACCCTGAGTACTGAGCACCCAGCAACCTGAGCACTGAGCACCGAGCACCCTGAGCACTGAGCACCCAGCACCCTGAGCACTGAGCACCCAGCACCCTGAGCACTGAGCACCCAGCACCCTGAGTACTGAGCACCCTGAGTACTGAGCACCCAGCACCCTGAGCACTGAGCACCCAGCACCCCGAGCACTGAGCACCCAGCACCCTGAGCACTGAGCACCCTGAATACTGAGCACTGAGCACCCTGAGTACTGATCACTGAGCACCATGAGTACTGAGCACCCAGCACCCTGAGTACTGAGCACCCAGCACCCTGAGCAATGAGCACCCTGAGTTCTGAGCACCCAGCACCCTGAGCACTGAGCACCGAGCACAGCGAGCACTGAGCACCCAGCACCCGGAGTACTGAGCACCCAGCACCCTGAGTACTGAGCACCCAGCACCCTGAGCACTGAGCACCCAGCACCCTGAGTACTGAGCACCCAGCACCCTGAGCACTGAGCACCCAGCACCCTGAGCACTGAACACACAGCACCCGGAGTACTGAGCACCCCGAGCACTGAGCACCCAGCACACTGAGCACTGAGGACCCAGCACCCTGAGTACTGAGCACCCAGCACCCTGAGCACTGAGCACCCAGCACCCTGAGTACTGAGCACCCAGCACCCTGAGCACTGAGCACCCAGCACCCTGAGTACTGTGCATCCAGCACCCCGAGCACTGAGCACCCAACGCCATGAGTACTGAGCACTGAGCACCCAGCACCCCGAGCACTGAGCACTCAGCACCCTGTGTACTGAGCACTGAGTACCCAGCACGCCGAGCACTGAGCACACAGCACCCTGAGCACTGAGCACCCAGCACCCTGAGTACTGAGCTCCGAGCACCCCGAGCACTGAGCACCCAGTGCCACGAGCACTGAGCACCCAGCGCCCCGAGCACTGAGCACCCAGAACCCCGAGCACTGAGCACCCAGCACCCCGAGCACTGAGCACCCAGCACCCTGAGCAATAAGCACCCAGCTCCCTGAGTACTGAGCACCCAGCACCCCGAGTACTGAGCACCCAGCAATGTGAGCACCGAGCAGCAAGCACCCCGAGCACTGAGCTCCCGCACCCTGAGCACTGAGCACCCAGCACCCTGAGTACTGAGCACTGAACACCCCGAGTACTGAGCACCCAGCACCCCGAGCACTGAGCAGCGAGCACCCCGAGCACTGAGCACCCAGCACCCTGAGCACTGAGCACCCAGCACCCCGAACACTTAGCACCCAGCACCCTGAGCACTGAGCACCCAACACCCTGAGCACTGAGCAGCCAGCACCCCGAGCACTGAGCACCCAGCACCCCGAGCACTGAGCACCCAACACCCTGAGTACTGAACACCCAGCACCCTGAGTACTGCGCACCCAGCACCCTGAGCACTGAGCACCCAGCACCGTGAGTACTGAGCACCCAACCCCCCAAGCACTGAGCACCCTGAGTACTGAGCACCCAGCACCCCAAACACTGAGTACCCTGAGTACTGAGCACCCAGCACCCTGAGTAATGAGCACCCAGCACCCCGAGCACTGAGCACCCAGCACCCTGAGTAGTGAGCAGCCAGCACCCTGAGTACTGAGCACCAAGCATACTGAGCACCGAGCACCCAGCACCCTGAGTACTGAGCACCCAGCACCCTGAGCACTGAGCACCCAGCACCCTGAGTACTGAGCACCGAGCACCCCGAGTACTGAGCACCCAGAACCCCGAGCACTGAGCACCCAGCACCCCGAGCACTGAGCACCCAGCACCCCGAGCACTGAGCACCCAGCACCCCGAGCACTGAGCACCCAGCACCCCTAGCACTGAGCACCCAGCACCCCGAGCACCGAGCACCCTGAGTACAAAGCACCGAGCACCCTGAGCACTGAGCACGCAGCACCCTGAGCACTGAGCACCCAGCACCCTGAGTACTGAGCACCCAGCACCCCGAGCACTGAGCACAAAGCACCCTGAGTACTGAGCACCCAGCACCCTGAGCACTGAGCACCGAGCAACCTGAGCACTGAGCACCCAGCACCCTGAGGACTGAGCAACCAGCACCCCGAGCACTGAGCACCCTGAGTACTGAGCACTGAGCACCCTGAGTACTGAGCACTGAGCACCCTGAGTACTGAGCACCCAGCACCCTGAGTACTGAGCACCCAGCATCCCGAGCACTGAGTACCCAGCACCCTGAGCACTGAGTACCCAGCACCCTGAGCACTGAGCACCCAGCATCCTGAGCATTGAGCACCCAGCACCCTGAGCACTGAGCACCCAGCACACTGAGTACTGAGCACTGAGCACCCAGCACCCCGAGCACTGAGCACCCAGCACCCTGAGTACTGAGCACTGAGCACCCAGCACCCCGAGCACTGAGCACCCAGCACCCTGAGCACTGAGCACCCAGCACCCGAGTACTGATCACCCAGCACCCTGAGTACTGAGCACCAAGCACCCTGAGTATTGATCACCCAGAACCCCGAGTACTGAGCACCCAGCACCCTGAGCACGGAGCACCCTGCACCCTGAGCACTGAGCACCCAGCACCCTGAGCACTGCGCACCCAGCACCCTGAATACTGAGCACCCAGCACCCTGAGCACTGAGCACCCAGCACACTGAACACTGAGCACCCAGCACCCTGAGCACTGAGCACCCAGCACCCTGTGTAGTGAGCACCCAACGTACTGAGCTCCGAGCACCCCGAGCACTGAGCACCCAGCACCCTGAGTACTGAGCACCGAGCACCCCGAGCACTGAGCACCCAGCACCCTGAGTACTGAGCTCCGAGCACCCCGAGCACTGAGCACCCAGCGCCCGGAGCTCTGAGCACCCAAAACCCAGAGCACTGAGCACCCAGCACCCCGAGCACTGAGCACCCAGCACCCTGAGTACTGAGCACCCAGCACCCTGAGTACTGAGCACCCAGCACCCTGAGCACTGAGCACCCAGCACCCTGAGTACTGAGCACCCAACACCCCAAGCACTGAGAACCCTGAGTACTGAGCAACCAGCACCCCAAGCACTGAGGACCCAGCAACCTGAGTACTGAGCACTGGGCACCCAGCACCCCGAGCACTGAGCACCCAGCACCCTGAGTACTGAGCACTGAGCACCCAGCACCCTGAGGACTGAGCACTCAGCACCCCGGGCACTGAGCACCCAGCACCCTGAGGACTCTGCACCCTGAGTACTGAGCACCCAGCACCCTGAGCACTGAGCACCGAGCACACTGAGCACTGAGCACCCAGCACCCTGAGCACTGAGCACCCAGCACCCCGAGTAGTGAGCACCCAGCACCCTGAGCACTGAGCACCCTGAGTACTGAGCACACAGCACCCTGAGTACTGAGCACCCAGCACCCTGAGCAATGAGCACCCGGTGTACTGAGCACCCAGCACCCTCGAGCACTGAGCACCGAGCACCCCGAGTTCTGAGCACCCAGCACCCGTAGTACTGAGCACCCAGCACCCTGAGTACTAAGCACCAAGCACCCTGAGTACTGAGCACCCAGTACCCTGAGCACTGAACACACAGCACCCTGAGTACTGAGCACCCCGAGCACTGAGCACCCAGCACCCTGAGCACTGAGGACCCAGCACCCTGAGTACTGAGCACCCAGCACCCTGAGCACTGAGCACCCAGCACCCTGAGTACTGAGCACCCAGCACCCTGAGCACTGAGCACCCAGCACCCTGAGTACTGAGCATTCAGCACACCGAGCACTGAGCACCCAGCACCCTGAGTACTGAGCACTGAGCACCCAGCACCCCGAGCACTGAGCACCCAGCACCCTGTTTACTGAGCACTGAGTACCCAGCGCCCCGAGCACTGAGCACCCAGCACCCAGAGCACTGAGCATCCTGAGTACTGAGCACCCAGCACCCTGAGCACTGAGCACCCAGCACCCCGAGCACTGAGCATCCTGAGTACTGAGCACCCAGCACCCAGAGCACTGAGCACTGAGCACACTGAGTACTGGGCACTGAGCACCCTGGGCACTGAGCACCCAGCACCCTGAGCACTGAGTACCCAGCACAGTGAGCACTGAGCACCCTGCACCCTGAGCACTGAGCACCCAGCACCCCGAGCACTGAGCACCCAGCACCCTGAGTACTGAGCACCCAGCACCCTGAGCACTGAGCACCCAGCACCATGAGCACTGAGCACAAAGCACCCTGAGCACTGAGCACCCAGCACCCTGAGTAGTGAGCAGCCAACGTACTGAGCACCGAGCACCCCGAGCACTGAGCACCCAGCACCCTGAGTACTGAGCACCGAGCACCCTGAGCACTGAGCACCCAGCACCCTGAGTACTGAGCTCCGAGCACCCCAAGCACTGAGCACCCAGCGCCCCGAGCACTGAGCACCCAGAACCCCGAGCACTGAGCACCCAGCACCCCGAGCACTGAGCAGCCAGCACCCCGAGTACTGAGCACCCAGCACCCCGAGCACTAAGCACCCAGCACCCTGAGTACTGAGCACCCAGCACCCTGAGTACTGAGCACCCAGCACCCTGAGCACTGAGCACCCAGCACCCTGAGCACTGAGCACCCAGCACCCTGAGTACTGAGCAGCCAGCACCCTGAGTACTGAGCACCCAGCGTACTGAGCACCGAGCACCCACCATCCTGAGTACTGAGCACCCAGAACCCTGAGCACTGAGCACCCAGCACCCTGAGTACTGAGCACCGAGCACCCCGAGCACTGAGCACCCAGCACCCCGAGCACTGAGCACCCAGCACCCCGAGCACTGAGCACCCAGCACCCCGAGCGCTGAGCACCCAGCCCCCCGAGCACTGAGCACCCAGCACCCCGAGCACTGAGCACCCAGCACCCCGAGCACCGAGCACCCAGCACCCTGAGCACTGAGCACCGAGCACCCTGAGCACTGAGCACCCATCACCCTGAGGACTGAGCACCCAGCACCCCGGGCACTGAGCACCCAGCACCCTGAGAACTGAGCACCCTGAGTACTGAGCACCCAGCACCCTGAGCACTGAGCACCGAGCACCCTGAGCACTGAGCACCCAGCACCCTGAGCACTGAGCACACAGCGCCCCGAGCAGTGAGCACCCAGCTCCCTGAGCACTGAGCACTGAGCACCCTGAGTACTGAGCACACAGCACCCTGAGTACTGAGCACCCAGCACCCTGAGTACTGAGCACCCAGCACCCTGAGCAATGAGCACACTGAGTACTGAGCACCCAGCACCCTGAGCACTGAACACCGAGCACCCCGAGTTCTGAGCACCCAGCACCTGGAGTACTGAGCACCCAGCACCCTGAGCACTGAGCACCGAGCACCCTGAGCACTGAGCACCCATCACCCTGAGGACTGAGCACCCAGCACCCCGGGCACTGAGCACCCAGCACCCTGAGAACTGAGCACCCTGAGTACTGAGCACCCAGCACCCTGAGCACTGAGCACCGAGCACCCTGAGCACTGAGCACCCAGCACCCTGAGCACTGAGCACACAGCACCCTGAGTACTGAGCACCCAGCACCCTGAGTACTGAGCACCCAGCACCCTGAGCAATGAGCACACTGAGTACTGAGCACCCAGCACCCTGAGCACTGGACACCGTGCACCCCGAGTTCTGAGCACCCAGCACCTGGAGTACTGAGCACCCAGCACCCTGAGCACTGAGCACCGAGCACCCTGAGCACTGAGCACCCATCACCCTGAGGACTGAGCACCCAGCACCCCGGGCACTGAGCAGCCAGCACCCTGAGAACTGAGCACCCTGAGTACTGATCACCCAGCACCCTGAGCACTGAGCACCGAGCACCCTGAGCACTGAGCACAAAGCACCCTGAGCACTGAGCACACAGCGCCCCGAGCAGTGAGCACCCAGCACCCTGAGCACTGAGCACTGAGCACCCTGAGTACTGAGCACACAGCACCCTGAGTACTGAGCACCCAGCACCCTGAGTACTGAGCACCCAGCACCCTGAGCAATGAGCACACTGAGTACTGAGCACCCAGCACCCTGAGCACTGAACACCGAGCACCCCGAGTTCTGAGCACCCAGCACCTGGAGTACTGAGCACCCACCACCCTGAGTACTAAGCACCAAGCACCCTGAGTACTGAGCACCCAGTACCCTGAGCACTGAACACACAGCAACCTGAGTACAGAGCCCCCCGAGCACTGAGCACCCAGCACCCTGAGCACTGAGGACCCAGCACCCTGAGTACTGAGCACCCAGCACCCTGAGCACTGAGCACCCAGCACCCTGAGTACTGAGCACCCAGCACCCTGAACACTGAGCACCCAGCACCCTGAGTACGGAGCATCCAGCACCCCGAGCACTGAGCACCCAGCACCCTGTGTACTGAGCACTGAGCACCCAGCACCCTGAGAACTGAGCACCCAGCACCCTGTTTACTGAGCACTGAGTACCCAGCACCCCGAGCACTGAGCATCCAGCACCCTGAGCACTGAGCACCCTGAGTACTGAGCACCCAGCACCCTGAGCACTGAGCACCCAGCAAACCGAGCACTGAGCACCCAGCACCCAGGGCACTGAGCACTGAGCACCCTGAGTACTGAGCACTGAGCACCCTGAGCACTGAGCACCGAGCACCCTGAGTACTGAGCACTGAGCACCCTGAGCACTGAGCACCCTGCACCCTGAGTACTGAGCACCCAGCACCCTGAGCACTGAGGACCGAGCACCCTGAGTACTAAGCACCCAGCACCCTGAGTACTGACCACCCAGCACCCTGAGCACTGAGCACCCAGCACGCTGAGTACTGAGCACCCAGCACCCTGAGTACTGAGCACCCAGCACCCTGAGCACTGAGCACCCAGCACGATGAGTACTGAGCACCGAGCACCCTGAGTACTGAGCACCCAGCACCCCGAGCACTGAGCACCGAGCACCCTGAGTACTGAGCACCCAGCACCCTGAGCACTGAGCACCCAGCACGATGAGTACTGAGCACCGAGCACCCTGAGTACTGAGCACCCAGCACCCTGAGTACTGAGCACCCAGAGTACTGAGCACCGAGCACCCAGCGTACTGAGCACCGAGCACCCCGAGCACTGAGCACACAGCACCCTGAGTACTGAGCACCCAGCACCCTGAGCACTGAGCACACAGCACCCTGAGTACTGAGCACCGAGCAACCTGAGTACTGAGCACCCAGCACCCGGAGAACTGAGCACCCTTAGTACTGAGCACTGAGCAACCTGAGTACTGAGCACCCAGCACCCTGAGTAAGGAGCATCCAGCACCCTGAACAATGATCACCCTGAGTACTGAGCACCCAGCACCTTGAGAACTGAGCACCGAGCACCCCGAGCACTGAGCACCCAGCACCCTGAGTACTGAGCACTGAGTACCCAGTACCCCGAGCACTGAGCACCCAGCACCCTGTGTACTGAGCACTGAGTACCCAGTACCCCGAGCACTGAGACCCAGCACCCCGAGTACTGAGCACCCAGCACAACGAGCACTGAGCACCCAGCACACTGAGCACTGAGCACCCAGCACCCTGAGTACTGAGCACCCAGCACCCCGAATACTGAGCACCCAGCACCCCGAGCACTGTGCACCCAGCACCCTGAGCACTGAGCAACGAGCACCCTGAGTACTGAGCACCCAGCACCCTGAGTACTGAGCACCCAGCACCCTGAGCACTGAGCACCCAGCAGTCTGAGCACTGAGCACCCAGCACCCTGAGTACTGAGCACCCAGCACCCTGAGTACTGAACACACTGCACCCCGAGCACTGAGTACCCAGCACCCTGAGCACTGAGCACCGAGCACCCTGAGCACTGAGCTCCCAGCACCCTGAGCACTGAGCACCCAGCACCCTGAGTACTGAGCACCCAGCACCCTGAGTACTGAACACCCAGCACCCTGAGCACTGAGCACTGAGCACCCAGCACCCTGAGCACTGAGCACTGAGCACCCAGCACCCTGAGCACTGAGCACCCAGCACCCCGAGCACTGAGCTCCCAGCACCCTGAGCATCCAGCACCCTGAGCACTGAGCACCCTGAGCACTGAGCACTGAGCACCCAGCACCCTGAGTACTGAGCACCCAACACTCTGAGCACTGAGCACCCAGCACACTGAGTACTGAGCACTGAGCACCCAGCACCCTGAGTACTGAGCACCCAGTACCCCGAGCACTGAGCACCCAGCACCCTGTGTACTGAGCACCGAGCACACCGAGCACTGAGCACCCAGCACCCTGAGTACTGAGCACCCAGCACCTTGAGAATGAGCACCCAGCACCCCGAGCACTGAGCAACCAGCACCCTGAGCACTGAGCACCCAGCACCCTGAGTACTGAGTACCCAGCACCCCGAGCACTGAGCACCCAGCACCCTGAGTACTGAGCACCCTGAGTACTGAGTACCCAGCACCCTGAGTACTGAGCACCCTGCACCTCGAGCACTGAGCTCCCTGAGTACTGAGCACCCAGCACCCTGAGTACTGAGCACCCATCAGTCTGAGTACTGAGCACTGAACACCCAGAGAACTGAGCACTGAGCACCCTGAGTACTGAGCACTGAGCACCCTGTGCACTGAGCAACCTGAGCACTGAGCACCGAGCACCCTGAGTACTGAGCACTGAGCACCCTGAGCACTGAGCACCCTGCACCCTGAGTACTGAGCACCCAGCACCCTGAGCACTGAGCACCCAGCACCCTGAGCACTGAGCACCCAGCACCCTGAACAATGATCACCCTGAGTACTGAGCACCCAGCACGTTGAGAACTGAGCACCGAGCACCCCGAGCACTGACCACCCAGCACCCGGAGTACTGAGCACCCAGCACCCTGAGTACTATGCACCGAGCACCCTGAGTACTGAGCACCCAGCACCCTGAGCACTGAACACACAGCACCCTGAGTACTGAGCACCCCGAGCACTGAGCACCCAGCACCCTGAGTACTGAGCACCGAGCACCCCGAGCACTGAGCACCCAGCACCCCGAGCACTGAGCACCCAGCACCCCGAGCACTGAACACCCAGCACCCTGAGTACTGAGCACCCAGCACTCTGAGTACTGAGCACACAGCACCCCGAGCACTGAGCAGCCAGCACCCTGAGCACTGAGCACCCAGCACCCTGAGTACTGAGCACTGAGCACCCAGCACCCCGAGCACTGAGCACCCAGCACCCTGAGAACTGAGCACCCAGCACCCGAGTACTGAGCACCCAGCACCCTGAGTACTGAGCACCCAGCTCCCTGAGTACTGAGCACCCAGCACCCCGAGTACTGAGCACCCAGCACCCTGAGTACTGAGCACCCAGCACCCTGAGTACTGAGCACCCAGCACACTGAGTACTGAGCACAAAGCACCCTGAGCACTGATCACCCAGCACCCTAAGTACTGAGCACCGAGTACCCTGAGTACTGAGCAACCAGCACCCCGAGCACTGAACACCCAGCACCCTGATTACTGTGCACTGAGCACCCAGCACCCCGAGCACTGAGCACCCAGCACCCTGTGTACTGAGCACTGAGTACCCAGTACCCCGAGCACTGAGATCCAGCACCCTGAGCACTGAGCACCCAGCACCCCGAGTACTGAGCACCCAGCACAACGAGCACTGAGCACCCAGCACACTGAGCACTGAGCACCCAGCACCCTGAGTACTGAGCACCCAGCACCCCGAGTACTGAGCACCCAGCACACCGAGTACTGTGCACCCAGCAACCTGAGCACTGAGCAGCGAGCACCCTGAGTACTGAGCACCCAGCACCCTGAGTACTGAGCACCCAGCACCCTGAGCACTGAGCACCCAGCACCCTGAGCACTGAGGACCCAGCACCCTGAATACTGAGCACCCAGCACCCTGAGTACTGAACACCCAGCACCCCGAGCACTGAGCACCCAGCACCCTGAGCACTGAGCACCGAGCACCCTGAGTACTGAGCACCCAGCACCCTGAGCACTAAGCACCCAGCACCCTGAGCACTGAGCACCCAGCACCCTGAGCACTGAGCACCCAGCACCCTGAGTACTGAGCACCCAGCACCCTGAGTACTGAACACCCAGCACCCTGAGCACTGAGCACTGAGCACCCAGCACCCTGAGCACTGAGCACTGAGCACCCAGCACCCTGAGCACTGAGCACCCAGCACCCCGAGCACTGAGCACCCAGCACCCTGAGCATCCAGCACCCTGAGCACTGAGCACCCTGAGCACTGAGCACTGAGCACCCAGCACCCTGAGTACTGAGCAACCAACACTCTGAGCACTGAGCACCCAGCACACTGAGTACTGAGTAGTGAGCACCCAGCACCCTGACTACTGAGCACCCAGTACCCTGAGTACTGAGCACCGAGCACACCAAGCACTGAGCACCCAGCACCCCGATCACTGAGCACCCAGCACCCAGAGCACTGAGCACCCAGCACCCTGAGTACTGAGCACCGAGCACCCCGAGCACTGAGCACCCAGCACCCCGAGCACTGAGCACCCAGCACCCCGAGCACTGAACACCCAGCACCCTGAGTACTGAGCACCCAGCACTCTGAGTACTGAGCACCCAGCACCCCGAGCACTGAGCACCCAGCACCCTGAGCACTGAGGACCCAGCACCCTGAGTACTGAGCACTGAGCACCCAGCACCCCGAGCACTGAGCACCCAGCACCCTGAGTACTGAGCACCGAGCACTCTGAGTACTGAGCACCCAGCACCCCGAGCACTGAGCACCCAGCACCCTGAGTACTGAGCACCCTGCACCCCGAGCACTGAGCTCCCTGAGTACTGAGCACCCAGGACCCTGAGTACGGAGCACCCAGCACCCTGAGTACTGAGCACTGAGCACCCAGAGAACTGAGCACCCAGCACGACGAGGACTGAGCACCCTGCACCCTGTGTACTAAGCACTGAGCATCCAGCACCCTGAGCATTGAGCACCCTGAGCTCTTAGCACCCTGAGTACTGAGCACCCAGCACCCTGAGTACTGAGCACACAGCACCCTGAGCACTGAGCACCCAGCACCCTGAGTACTGAGCACCGAGCACCCCGAGCACTGAGCACCCAGCACCCTGAGCACTGAGCAAGCAGCACCCCGAGCACTGAGCACCCAGCACCCTGAGCACTGAGCACCCAGCACCCCGAGTACTGAGCACCGAGCACCCCGAGAATTGAGCACCCAGCACCAAGAGCACTGAGCACTGAGCACACTGAGTACTGAGCACACAGCACCCTGAGCAATGAGCACCCTGAGTACTGAGCACCCAGCACCCCGAGCAGTGAGCACCCAGCACCCTGAGCACTGAGCACTGAGCACCCTGAGTACTGAGCACACAGCACCCTGAGTACTGAGTACCCAGCACCCTGAGTACTGAGCACCCAGCACCCTGAGCAATGAGCACCCTGAGTACTGAGCACCCAGCACCCTGAGCACTGAGCACCGAGCACCCCGAGTTCTGAGCAACCAGCACCCGGAGTACTGAGCACCCAGCACCCTGAGTACTAAGCACCAAGCACCCTGAGTACTGAGCACCCAGTACCCTGAGCACTGAACAGACAGCACCCTGAGTACTGAGCACCCAGAGCACTGAGCACCCAGCACCCTGAGCACTGAGGACCCAGCACCCTGAGTACTGAGCACCCAGCACCCTGAGCACTGAGTACCCAGCACCCTGAGTACTGAGCACACAGCACCCTGAGCACTGAGCACCCAGCACCCTGAGTACTGAGCATCCAGCACCCCGAGCACTGAGCACCCAGCACCCTGAGTACTGAGCACTGAGCACCCAGCACCCCGAGCACTGAGCACCCAGCACCCTGTTTACTGAGCTCTGAGTACCCAGCACCCCGAGCACTGAGCACGCAGCACCCTGAGCACTGAGCACCCTGAGTACTGAGCACCCAGCACCCCGAGTACTGAGCACCCAGCACCCCGAGCACTGTGCACCCAGCACCCTGAGCACTGAGCACCGAGCACCATGAGTACTGAGCCCCCAGCACCCTGAGTACTGAGCCCCCAGCACCCTGAGCACTGAGCACCCAGCACCCTGAGCACTGAGCACCCAGCACCCTGAGTACTGAGCACCAGGCACCCTGAGTACTGAGCATCCAGCACCCCGAGCACTGAGCACCCAGCACCCTGAGTACTGAGCACTGAGCACACAGCACCCCGAGCACTGAGCACCCAGCACCCTGTTTACTGAGCTCTGAGTACCCAGCACCCCGAGCACTGAGCACGCAGCACCCTGAGCACTGAGCACCCTGAGTACTGAGCACCCAGCACCCTGAGCACTGAGCACCCAGCACCCCGAGCACTGAGCAACCAGCACCCAGAGCACTGAGCACTGAGCACCCTGAGTACTGAGCACGGAGCACCCTGAGCACTGAGCACCCAGCACGCTGAGTACTGAGCACTGAGCACCCTGAGTACTGAGCACCCAGCTCACTGAGTACTGAGCACCCAGTACCCCGAGTACTAAGCACCCAGCACCCTGAGTACTGAGCACCCAGCACCCTGAGCACTGAGCACCCAGCACCCTAAGTACTGAGCACCGAGTACCCGGAGTACTGAGCACCCAGCACCCCGAGCACTGAACACCCAGCACCCTGTTTATTGAGCACTGAGCACCCAGCACCCTGAGCACTGAGCACCCAGCACCCTGTGTACTGAGCACTGAGTACCCAGTACCCCGAGCACTGAGACCCAGCACCCTGAGCACTGAGCACCCAGCCCCCCCAGTACTGAGCACCCAGCACCCCGAGCACTGAGCACCCAGCACCCTGAGCACTGAGCACCCAGCACCCTGAGTACTGAGCACCCAGCACCCCGAGTACTGAGCACCCAGCACCCCGAGCACTGTGCATCCAGCACCCTGAGCACTGAGCACCGAGCACCATGAGTACTGAGCACCCAGCACCCTGAGTACTGAGCACCCAGCACCCTGAGCACTGAGCACCCAGCACCCTGAGCACTGAGCACCCAGCACCCTGAGTACTGAGCACCCAGCACCCTGAGTCCTGAACACCCAGCACCCCGAGCACTGAGCACCCAGCACCCTGAGCACTGACCACCGAGCACCCTGAGTACTGAGCACCCAGCACCCTGATCACTGAGCACCCAGCACCCTGAGCACTGAGCACCCAGCACCCTGAGCACTGAGCACCCAGCACCCTGAGTACTGAGCACCCAGCACCCTGAGTACTGAACACCCAGCACCCTGAGCACTGAGCACTGAGCACCCAGCACCCTGAGCACTGAGCACCCAGCACCCCGAAAACTGAGCACCCAGCACCCTGATCATCCAGCACCCTGAGCACTGAGCACCCTGAGCACTGAGCACTGAGCACCCAGCAACCTGAGTACTGAGCACCCAACACTCTGAGCACTGAGCACCCAGCACACTGAGTACTGAGCCCTGAGCACCCAGCACCCTGAGTACTGAGCACCCAGCATCACGAGCACTGAGCACTCAGCACCCTGTGTACTGAGCACCGAGCACCCCGAGCAGTGAGCACCCAGCACCCTGAGTACTGAGCACCCAGCACCCCGAGAATGAGCACCGAGCACCCCGAGCACTGAGCACCCAGCACCCTGAGCACTGAGCACCCAGCACCCTGAGTACTGAGCACCCAGCACCCCGAGCACTGAGCACCCAGCACCCTGAGTACTGAGCACCCTGAGTACGGAGCACCCAGCACCCTGAGTACTGAACTCCCTGCACCCCGAGCACTGAGCTCCCTGAATACTGAGCACCCAGCACCCTGAGTACTGAGCACCCAGCACCCTGAGTACTGAGCACTGAGCACCCAGAGAACTGAGCACCCAGCACCCCGAGGATTGAGCACCCTGCACCCTGTGGACTGAGCACTGAGCATCCAGCACCCCGAGCATTGAGCACCCTGAGCTCTTAGCACCCTGAGTACTGAGCTCCCAGCACATTGAGTACTGAGCACCCAGCACCCTGAGCACTGAGCACCCAGCACCCTGAGTACTGAGCACCGAGCATGGCGATCACTGAGCACCCAGCACCCTGAGCACTGAGCACCCAGCACCCCGAGCACTGAGCACCCAGCACCCTGAGCACTGAGCACCCAGCACCTCGAGTACTGAGCACCGAGCACCCCGAGAACTGAGCACCCAGCACCCCGAGCACTGAGCACTGAGAACCCTGAGCACTGAGCACCCAGCACCCTGAGGACTGAGCACCCAGCACCCCGGGCACTGAGCACCCAGCACCCTGACCACTGAGCACCCTGAGTACTGAGCAACCAGCACCCTGAGCACTGAGCACCGAGCACCCTGAGCACTATGCACCCAGCACCCTGAGCACTGAGCACCCAGCACCCCGAGCAGTGAGCACCCAGCACCCTGAGCACTGAGCACTGAGCACCCTCAGTACTGAGCACACAGCACCCTGAGTACTGAGCACCCAGCACCCTAAGTACTGAGCACCCAGCACCCTGAGCAATGAGCACCCTGAGTACTGAGCACCCAGCACCCTGAGCACTGAGCACCGAGCACCCCGAGTTCTGAGCACCCAGCACCCGGAGTACTGAGCACCCAGCACCCTGAGTACTAAGCACCAAGCACCCTGAGTACTGAGCACCCAGTACCCTGAGCACTGAACACACAGCACCCTGAGTACTGAGCACCCCGAGCACTGAGCACCCAGCACCCTGAGCACTGAGGACCCAGCACCCTGAGTACTGAGCACCCAGCACCCTGAGCACTGAGCACCCAGCACCCTGAGTACTGAGCACCCAGCACCCTGAGCACTGAGCACCCAGCACCCTGAGTCCTGAGTATCCAGCACACCGAGCACTGAGCACCCAGCACCCTGAGTACTGAGCACTGAGCACCCATCACCCCGAGCACTGAGAACCCAGCACCCTGTTTACTGAGCACTGAGTACCCAGCACGCCAAGCACTGAGCACCCAGCACCCTGAGCACTGAGCACCCTGAGTACTGAGCACCCAGCACCCTGAGCACTGAGCACCTAGCACCCCGAGCACTGAGCACCCAGCCCCCAGAGCACTGAGCACTGAGCACCCTGAGTACTGAGCACGGAGCACCCTGAGCACTGAGCACCCAGCACGCTGAGTACTGAGCACTGAGCACCCTGAACACTGAGCACCCAGCACCCTGAGTACTGAGCCCCGAGCACCCTGAGTACTGAGCACCCAGCACTCTGAGCACTGAGCACCCAGCACCCCGAGCACTGAGCACCCAGCACCCCGAGCACTGTGCACCCAGCACCCTGAGCACTGAGCACCCAGCACCCTGAGTACTGAGCACCCAGCACTCTGAGTACTGAGCACCCAGCACCCCGAGCACTGAGCACCCAGCACCCTGAGCACTGAGGACCCAGCACCCTGAGTACTGAGCACTGAGCACCCAGCACCCCGAGCACTGAGCACCCAGCACCCTGAGTACTGAGCACCGAGCACTCTGAGTACTGAGCACCCAGCACCCCGAGCACTGAGCACCCAGCACCCTGAGTACTGAGCACCCTGCACCCCGAGCACTGAGCTCCCTGAGTACTGAGCACCCAGGACCCTGAGTACGGAGCACCCAGCACCCTGAGTACTGAGCACTGAGCACCCAGAGAACTGAGCACCCAGCACGCCGAGGACTGAGCACCCTGCACCCTGTGTACTAAGCACTGAGCATCCAGCACCCTGAGCATTGAGCACCCTGAGCTCTTAGCACCCTGAGTACTGAGCACCCAGCACCCTGAGTACTGAGCACACAGCACCCTGAGCACTGAGCACCCAGCACCCTGAGTACTGAGCACCGAGCACCCCGAGCACTGAGCACCCAGCACCCTGAGCACTGAGCAAGCAGCACCCCGAGCACTGAGCACCCAGCACCCTGAGCACTGAGCACCCAGCACCCCGAGTACTGAGCACCGAGCACCCCGAGAATTGAGCACCCAGCACCAAGAGCACTGAGCACTGAGCACACTGAGTACTGAGCACACAGCACCCTGAGCAATGAGCACCCTGAGTACTGAGCACCCAGCACCCCGAGCAGTGAGCACCCAGCACCCTGAGCACTGAGCACTGAGCACCCTGAGTACTGAGCACACAGCACCCTGAGTACTGAGTACCCAGCACCCTGAGTACTGAGCACCCAGCACCCTGAGCAATGAGCACCCTGAGTACTGAGCACCCAGCACCCTGAGCACTGAGCACCGTGCACCCCGAGTTCTGAGCAACCAGCACCCGGAGTACTGAGCACCCAGCACCCTGAGTACTAAGCACCAAGCACCCTGAGTACTGAGCACCCAGTACCCTGAGCACTGAACAGACAGCACCCTGAGTACTGAGCACCCAGAGCACTGAGCACCCAGCACCCTGAGCACTGAGGACCCAGCACCCTGAGTACTGAGCACCCAGCACCCTGAGCACTGAGTACCCAGCACCCTGAGTACTGAGCACATAGCACCCTGAGCACTGAGCACCCAGCACCCTGAGTACTGAGCATCCAGCACCCCGAGCACTGAGCACCCAGCACCCTGAGTACTGAGCTCTGAGCACCCAGCACCCCGAGCACTGAGCACCCAGCACCCTGTTTACTGAGCTCTGAGTACCCAGCACCCCGAGCACTGAGCACGCAGCACCCTGAGCACTGAGCACCCTGAGTACTGAGCACCCAGCACCCCGAGTACTGAGCACCCAGCACCCCGAGCACTGTGCACCCAGCACCCTGAGCACTGAGCACCGAGCACCATGAGCACTGAGCACCCAGCACCCTGAGCACTGAGCACCCAGCACCCTGAGCACTGAGCACCCAGCACCCTGAGTACTGAACACCCAGCACCCTGAGCACTGAGCACTGAGCACCCAGCACCCTGAGCACTGAGCACCCAGCACCCCGAAAACTGAGCACCCAGCACCCTGATCATCCAGCACCCTGAGCACTGAGCACCCTGAGCACTGAGCACTGAGCACCCAGCAACCTGAGTACTGAGCACCCAACACTCTGAGCACTGAGCACCCAGCACACTGAGTACTGAGCCCTGAGCACCCAGCACCCTGAGTACTGAGCACCCAGCATCACGAGCACTGAGCACTCAGCACCCTGTGTACTGAGCACCGAGCACCCCGAGCAGTGAGCACCCAGCACCCTGAATACTGAGCACCCAGCACCCCGAGAATGAGCACCGAGCACCCCGAGCACTGAGCACCCAGCACCCTGAGCACTGAGCACCCAGCACCCTGAGTACTGAGCACCCAGCACCCCGAGCACTGAGCACCCAGCACCCTGAGTACTGAGCACCCTGAGTACTGAGCACCCAGCACCCTGAGTACTGAGCTCCCTGCACCCCGAGCACTGAGCTCCCTGAATACTGAGCACCCAGCACCCTGAGTACTGAGCACCCAGCACCCTGAGTACTGAGCACTGAGCACCCAGAGAACTGAGCACCCAGCACCCCGAGGATTGAGCACCCTGCACCCTGTGGACTGAGCACTGACCATCCAGCACCCCGAGCATTGAGCACCCTGAGCTCTTAGCACCCTGAGTACTGAGCTCCCAGCACATTGAGTACTGAGCACCCAGCACCCTGAGCACTGAGCACCCAGCACCCTGAGTACTGAGCACCGAGCACGGCGATCACTGAGCACCCAGCACCCTGAGCACTGAGCACCCAGCACCCCGAGCACTGAGCACCCAGCACCCTGAGCACTGAGCACCCAGCACCTCGAGTACTGAGCACCGAGCACCCCGAGAACTGAGCACCCAGCACCCCGAGCACTGAGCACTGAGAACCCTGAGCACTGAGCACCCAGCACCCTGAGGACTGAGCACCCAGCACCCCGGGCACTGAGCACCCAGCACCCTGACCACTGAGCACCCTGAGTACTGAGCAACCAGCACCCTGAGCACTGAGCACCGAGCACCCTGAGCACTATGCACCCAGCACCCTGAGCACTGAGCACCCAGCACCCCGAGCAGTGAGCACCCAGCACCCTGAGCACTGAGCACTGAGCACCCTCAGTACTGAGCACACAGCACCCTGAGTACTGAGCACCCAGCACCCTAAGTACTGAGCACCCAGCACCCTGAGCAATGAGCACCCTGAGTACTGAGCACCCAGCACCCTGAGCACTGAGCACCGAGCACCCCGAGTTCTGAGCACCCAGCACCCGGAGTACTGAGCACCCAGCACCCTGAGTACTAAGCACCAAGCACCCTGAGTACTGAGCACCCAGTACCCTGAGCACTGAACACACAGCACCCTGAGTACTGAGCACCCCGAGCACTGAGCACCCAGCACCCTGAGCACTGAGGACCCAGCACCCTGAGTACTGAGCACCCAGCACCCTGAGCACTGAGCACCCAGCACCCTGAGTACTGAGCACCCAGCACCCTGAGCACTGAGCACCCAGCACCCTGAGTCCTGAGTATCCAGCACACCGAGCACTGAGCACCCAGCACCCTGAGTACTGAGCACTGAGCACCCATCACCCCGAGCACTGAGAACCCAGCACCCTGTTTACTGAGCACTGAGTACCCAGCACGCCGAGCACTGAGCACCCAGCACCCTGAGCACTGAGCACCCTGAGTACTGAGCACCCAGCACCCTGAGCACTGAGCACCTAGCACCCCGAGCACTGAGCACCCAGCCCCCAGAGCACTGAGCACTGAGCACCCTGAGTACTGAGCACGGAGCACCCTGAGCACTGAGCACCCAGCACGCTGAGTACTGAGCACTGAGCACCCTGAACACTGAGCACCCAGCACCCTGAGTACTGAGCCCCGAGCACCCTGAGTACTGAGCACCCAGCACTCTGAGCACTGAGCACCCAGCACCCCGAGCACTGAGCACCCAGCACCCCGAGCACTGTGCACCCAGCACCCTGAGCACTGAGCACCCAGCACCCTGAGTACTGAGCACCCAGCACCCCGAGTACTGAGCACCCAGCACCCCGAGCACTGTGCACCCAGCACCCTGAGCACTGAGCACCGAGCACCATGAGTACTGAGCACCCAGCACCCTGAGTACTGAGCACCCAGCACCCTGAGTACGGAGCACCCAGCACCCTGAGCACTGAGCACCCAGCACCCTGAGTACTGAGCACCCAGCACCCTGAGTCCTGAACACCCAGCACCCCGAGCACTGAGCACCCAGCACCCTGAGCACTGAGCACCGAGCACCCTGAGTACTGAGCACCCAGCACCCTGAGCACTGAGCACCCAGCACCCTGAGCACTGAGCACCCAGCACCCTGAGCACTGAGCACCATGCACCCTGAGTACTGAGCACCCAGCACCCTGAGTACTGAACACCCAGCACCCTTAGCACTGAGCACTGAGCACCCAGCACCCTGAGCACTGAGCACCCAGCACCCCGAGCACTGAGCACCCAGCACCCTGAGCATCCAGCACCCTGAGCACTGAGCACCCTGAGCACTGAGCACTGAGCACCCAGCACCCTGAGTACTGAGCACCCAACACTCTGAGCACTGAGTACCCAGCACACTGAGTACTGAGCCCTGAGCACCCAGCACCCTGAGTACTGAGCACCCAGCACCCCGAGCACTGAGCACCCAGCACCCTGTGTACTGAGCACCGAGCACCCCGAGCACTGAGCACCCAGCACCCTGAGTACTGAGCACCCAGCACCCCGAGAATGAGCACCGAGCACCCCGAGCACTGAGCAAACAGCACCCTGAGCACAGAGCACCCAGCACCCTGAGTACTGAGCACCCAGCACCCCGAGCACTGAGCACCCAGCACCCTGAGTACTGAGCACCCTGAGTACTGAGCACCCAGCACCCTGAGTACTGAGCACCCTGCACCCCGAGCACTGAGCTCCCTGAATACTGAGCACCCAGCACCCTGAGTACTGAGCACCCAGCACCCTGAGTACTGAGCACTGAGCACCCAGAGAACTGAGCACACAGCACCCCGAGGACTGAGCACCCTGCACCCTGTGCACTGAGAACTGAGCATCCAGCAACCCGAGCATTGAGCACCCTGAGCTCTTAGCACCCTGAGTACTGAGCACCCAGCACCCTGAGTACTGAGCACCCAGCACCCTGAGCACTGAGCACCCAGCACCCTGAGTACTGAGCACCGAGCACGGCGATCACTGAGCACCCAGCACCCTGAGCACTGAGCACCCAGCACCCCGAGCACTGAGCACCCAGCACCCTGAGCACTGAGCACCCAGCACCTCGAGTACTGAGCACCGAGCACCCCGAGAACTGAGCACACAGCACCCCGAGCACTGAGCACTGAGAACCCTGAGCACTGAGCACCCAGCACCCTGAGGACTGAGCACCCAGCACCCCGGGCACTGAGCACCCAGCACCCTGAGCACTGAGCACCCTGAGTACTGAGCACCCAGCACCCTGAGCACAGAGCACCGAGCACCCTGAGCACTGAGCACCCAGCACCCTGAGCACTGAGAACCCAGCACCCCGAGCAGTGAGCACCCAGCACCCTGAGCACTGAGCACTGAGCACCCTCAGTACTGAGCACACAGCACCCTGAGTACTGAGCACCCAGCACCCTGAGTACTGAGCACCCAGCACCCTGAGCAATGAGCACCCTGAGTACTGAGCACCCAGCACCCTGAGCACTGAGCACCGAGCACCCCGAGTTCTGAGCACCCAGCACCCGGAGTACTGAGCACCCAGCACCCTGAGTACTAAGCACCAAGCACCCTGAGTACTGAGCACCCAGTACCCTGAGCACTGAACACAGAGCACCCTGAGTACTGAGCACCCCGAGCACTGAGCACCCAGCACCCTGAGCACTGAGGCACCAGCACCTTGAGTACTGAGCACCCAGCACCCTGAGCACTGAGCACCCAGCACCCTGAGTACTGAGCACCGAGCACCCTGAGCACTGAGCACCCAGCACCCTGAGTACTGAGTATCCAGCACCCCGAGCACTGAGCACACAGCACCCTGAGTACTGAGTATCCAGCACACCGAGCACTGAGCACCCAGCACCCTGAGTACTGAGCACTGAGCACCCATCACCCCGAGCACTGAGAACCCAGCACCCTGTTTACTGAGCACTGAGTACCCAGCACGCCGAGCACTGAGCACCCAGCACCCTGAGCACTGAGCACCCTGAGTACTGAGCACCCAGCACCCTGAGCACTGAGCACCTAGCACCCCGAGCACTGAGCACCCAGCCCCCAGAGCACTGAGCACTGAGCACCCTGAGTACTGAGCACGGAGCACCCTGAGCACTGAGCACCCAGCACGCTGAGTACTGAGCACTGAGCACCCTGAACACTGAGCACCCAGCACCCTGAGTACTGAGCCCCGAGCACCCTGAGTACTGAGCACCCAGCACTCTGAGCACTGAGCACCCAGCACCCCGAGCACTGAGCACCCAGCACCCCGAGCACTGTGCACCCAGCACCCTGAGCACTGAGCACCCAGCACCCTGTGTACTGAGCACCCAGCACCCCGAGTACTGAGCACCCAGCACCCCGAGCACTGTGCACCCAGCACCCTGAGCACTGAGCACCCAGCACCCCGAGCACTGAGCACCCAGCACCCCGAGCACTGAGCACCCAGCACCCCGAGCACTGAGCCTGAGCACCCTGAGTACTGAGCACCGAGCACCCTGAGTACTGAGCACCGAGCACCCTGAGTACTGAGCACCCAGCACCCCGAGCACTGAGCACCGAGCACCCTGAGTACTGAGCACCCAGCACCCTGAGCACTGAGCACCCAGCACAACGAGTACTGAGCACCCAGCACCCTGATTACTGAGCACCCAGCACCCTGAGCACTGAGCACCCAGCACCCTGAGCACTGAGCACCCAGCACCCTGAGCACTGAGCACCCAGCACCCTGAGTACTGAGCACCCAGCACCCTGAGTACTGAACACCCAGCACCCTGAGCACTGAGCACTGAGCACCCAGCACCCTGAGCACTGAGCACCCAGCACCCCGAAAACTGAGCACCCAGCACCCTGATCATCCAGCACCCTGAGCACTGAGCACCCTGAGCACTGAGCACTGAGCACCCAGCAACCTGAGTACTGAGCACCCAACACTCTGAGCACTGAGCACCCAGCACACTGAGTACTGAGCCCTGAGCACCCAGCACCCTGAGTACTGAGCACCCAGCACCCCGAGCACTGAGCACTCAGCACCCTGTGTACTGAGCACCGAGCACCCCGAGCAGTGAGCACCCAGCACCCTGAGTACTGAGCACCCAGCACCCCGAGAATGAGCACCGAGCACCCCGAGCACTGAGCACCCAGCACCCTGAGCACTGAGCACCCAGCACCCTGAGTACTGAGCACCCAGCACCCCGAGCACTGAGCACCCAGCACCCTGAGTACTGAGCACCCTGAGTACTGAGCACCCAGCACCCTGAGTACTGAGCTCCCTGCACCCCGAGCACTGAGCTCCCTGAATACTGAGCACCCAGCACCCTGAGTACTGAGCACCCAGCACCCTGAGTACTGAGCACTGAGCACCCAGAGAACTGAGCACCCAGCACCCCGAGGATTGAGCACCCTGCACCCTGTGCACTGAGCACTGAGCATCCAGCACCCCGAGCATTGAGCACCCTGAGCTCTTAGCACCCTGAGTACTGAGCTCCCAGCACATTGAGTACTGAGCACCCAGCACCCTGAGCACTGAGCACCCAGCACCCTGAGTACTGAGCACCGAGCACGGTGATCACTGAGCACCCAGCACCCTGAGCCCTGAGCACCCAGCACCCCGAGCACTGAGCACCCAGCACCCTGAGCACTGAGCACCCAGCACCTCGAGTACTGAGCACCGAGCACCCTGAGAACTGAGCACCCAGCACCCCGAGCACTGAGCACTGAGAACCCTGAGCACTGAGCACCCAGCACCCTGAGGACTGAGCACCCAGCACCCCGGGCACTGAGCACCCAGCACCCTGACCACTGAGCACCCTGAGTACTGAGCAACCAGCACCCTGAGCACTGAGCACCGAGCACCCTGAGCACTATGCACCCAGCACCCTGAGCACTGAGCACCCAGCACCCCGAGCAGTGAGCACCCAGCACCCTGAGCACTGAGCACTGAGCACCCTCAGTACTGAGCACACAGCACCCTGAGTACTGAGCACCCAGCACCCTAAGTACTGAGCACCCAGCACCCTGAGCAATGAGCACCCTGAGTACTGAGCACCCAGCACCCTGAGCACTGAGCACCGAGCACCCCGAGTTCTGAGCACCCAGCACCCGGAGTACTGAGCACCCAGCACCCTGAGTACTAAGCACCAAGCACCCTGAGTACTGAGCACCCAGTACCCTGAGCACTGAACACACAGCACCCTGAGTACTGAGCACCCCGAGCACTGAGCACCCAGCACCCTGAGCACTGAGGACCCAGCACCCTGAGTACTGAGCACCCAGCACCCTGAGCACTGAGCACCCAGCACCCTGAGTACTGAGCACCCAGCACCCTGAGCACTGAGCACCCAGCACCCTGAGTCCTGAGTATCCAGCACACCGAGCACTGAGCACCCAGCACCCTGAGTACTGAGCACTGAGCACCCATCACCCCGAGCACTGAGAACCCAGCACCCTGTTTACTGAGCACTGAGTACCCAGCACGCCGAGCACTGAGCACCCAGCACCCCGAGCACTGAGCACCCTGAGTACTGAGCACCCAGCACCCTGAGCACTGAGCACCTAGCACCCCGAGCACTGAGCACCCAGCCCCCAGAGCACTGAGCACTGAGCACCCTGAGTACTGAGCACGGAGCACCCTGAGCACTGAGCACCCAGCACGCTGAGTACTGAGCACTGAGCACCCTGAACACTGAGCACCCAGCACCCTGAGTACTGAGCCCCGAGCACCCAGAGTACTGACACCCAGCCCTCTGAGCACTGAGCACCCAGCACCCCGAGCACTGAGCACCCAGCACCCCGAGCACTGTGCACCCAGCACCCTGAGCACTGAGCACCCAGCACCCTGAGTACTGAGCACCCAGCACCCCGAGTACTGAGCACCCAGCACCCCGAGCACTGTGCACCCAGCACCCTGAGCACTGAGCACCGAGCACCATGAGTACTGAGCACCCAGCACCCTGAGTACTGAGCACCCAGCACCCTGAGCACTGAGCACCCAGCACCCTGAGCACTGAGCACCCAGCACCCTGAGTACTGAGCACCCAGCACCCTGAGTCCTGAACACCCAGCACCCCGAGCACTGAGCACCCAGCACCCTGAGCACTGAGCACCGAGCACCCTGAGTACTGAGCACCCAGCACCCTGAGCACTGAGCACCCAGCACCCTGAGCACTGAGCACCCAGCACCCTGAGCACTGAGCACCCAGCACCCTGAGTACTGAGCACCCAGCACCCTGAGTACTGAACACCCAGCACCCTGAGCACTGAGCACTGAGCACCCAGCACCCTGAGCACTGAGCACCCAGCACCCCGAGCACTGAGCACCCAGCACCCTGAGCATCCAGCACCCTGAGCACTTAGCACCCTGAGCACTGAGCACTGAGCACCCAGCACCCTGAGTACTGAGCACCCAACACTCTGAGCACTGAGTACCCAGCACCCTGAGTACTGAGCACCCAGCACCCCGAGAATGAGCACCGAGCACCCCGAGCACTGAGCACCCAGCACCCTGAGCACTGAGCACCCAGCACCCTGAGTACTGAGCACCCAGCACCCCGAGCACTGAGCACCCAGCACCCTGAGTACTGAGCACCCTGAGTACTGAGCACCCAGCACCCTGAGTACTGAGCTCCCTGCACCCCGAGCACTGAGCTCCCTGAATACTGAGCACCCAGCACCCTGAGTACTGAGCACCCAGCACCCTGAGTACTGAGCACTGAGCACCCAGAGAACTGAGCACCCAGCACCCCGAGGATTGAGCACCCTGCACCCTGTGCACTGAGCACTGACCATCCAGCACCCCGAGCATTGAGCACCCTGAGCTCTTAGCACCCTGAGTACTGAGCTCCCAGCACATTGAGTACTGAGCACCCAGCACCCTGAGCACTGAGCACCCAGCACCCTGAGTACTGAGCACCGAGCACGGCGATCACTGAGCACCCAGCACCCTGAGCACTGAGCACCCTGAGTACTGAGCAACCAGCACCCTGAGCACTGAGCACCGAGCACCCTGAGCACTATGCACCCAGCACCCTGAGCACTGAGCACCCAGCACCCCGAGCAGTGAGCACCCAGCACCCTGAGCACTGAGCACTGAGCACCCTCAGTACTGAGCACACAGCACCCTGAGTACTGAGCACCCAGCACCCTAAGTACTGAGCACCCAGCACCCTGAGCAATGAGCACCCTGAGTACTGAGCACCCAGCACCCTGAGCACTGAGCACCGAGCACCCCGAGTTCTGAGCACCCAGCACCCGGAGTACTGAGCACCCAGCACCCTGAGTACTAAGCACCAAGCACCCTGAGTACTGAGCACCCAGTACCCTGAGCACTGAACACACAGCACCCTGAGTACTGAGCACCCCGAGCACTGAGCACCCAGCACCCTGAGCACTGATGACCCAGCACCCTGAGTACTGAGCACCCAGCACCCTGAGCACTGAGCACCCAGCACCCTGAGTACTGAGCACCCAGCACCCTGAGCACTGAGCACCCAGCACCCTGAGTCCTGAGTATCCAGCACACCGAGCACTGAGCACCCAGCACCCTGAGTACTGAGCACTGAGCACCCATCACCCCGAGCACTGAGAACCCAGCACCCTGTTTACTGAGCACTGAGTACCCAGCACGCCGAGCACTGAGCACCCAGCACCCTGAGCACTGAGCACCCTGAGTACTGAGCACCCAGCACCCTGAGCACTGAGCACCTAGCACCCCGAGCACTGAGCACCCAGCCCCCAGAGCACTGAGCACTGAGCACCCTGAGTACTGAGCACGGAGCACCCTGAGCACTGAGCACCCAGCACGCTGAGTACTGAGCACTGAGCACCCTGAACACTGAGCACCCAGCACCCTGAGTACTGAGCCCCGAGCACCCTGAGTACTGAGCACCCAGCACTCTGAGCACTGAGCACCCAGCACCCCGAGCACTGAGCACCCAGCACCCCGAGCACTGTGCACCCAGCACCCTGAGCACTGAGCACCCAGCACCCTGAGTACTGAGCACCCAGCACCCCGAGTACTGAGCACCCAGCACCCCGAGCACTGTGCACCCAGCACCCTGAGCACTGAGCACCGAGCACCATGAGTACTGAGCACCCAGCACCCTGAGTACTGAGCACCCAGCACCCTGAGCACTGAGCACCCAGCACCCTGAGCACTGAGCACCCAGCACCCTGAGTACTGAGCACCCAGCACCCTGAGTCCTGAACACCCAGCACCCCGAGCACTGAGCACCCAGCACCCTGAGCACTGAGCACCGAGCACCCTGAGTACTGAGCACCCAGCACCCTGAGCACTGAGCACCCAGCACCCTGAGCACTGAGCACCCAGCACCCTGAGCACTGAGCACCCAGCACCCTGAGTACTGAGCACCCAGCACCCTGAGTACTGAACACCCAGCACCCTGAGCACTGAGCACCCAGCACCCTGAGCACTGAGCACCCAGCACCCCGAGCACTGAGCACCCAGCACCCTGAGCATCCAGCACCCTGAGCACTGAGCACCCTGAGCACTGAGCACTGAGCACCCAGCACCCTGAGTACTGAGCACCCAACACTCTGAGCACTGAGTACCCAGCACACTGAGTACTGAGCCCTGAGCACCCAGCACCCTGAGTACTGAGCACCCAGCACCCCGAGCACTGAGCACCCAGCACCCTGTGTACTGAGCACCGAGCACCCCGAGCACTGAGCACCCAGCACCCTGAGTACTGAGCACCCAGCACCCCGAGAATGAGCACCGAGCACCCCGAGCACTGAGCACCCAGCACCCTGAGCACAGAGCACCCAGCACCCTGAGTACTGAGCACCCAGCACCCCGAGCACTGAGCACCCAGCACCCTGAGTACTGAGCACCCTGAGTACTGAGCACCCAGCACCCTGAGTACTGAGCACCCTGCACCCCGAGCACTGAGCTCCCTGAATACTGAGCACCCAGCACCCTGAGTACTGAGCACCCAGCACCCTGAGTACTGAGCATTGAGCACCCAGAGAACTGAGCACACAGCACCCCGAGGACTGAGCACCCTGCACCCTGTGCACTGAGAACTGAGCATCCAGCACCCCGAGCATTGAGCACCCTGAGCTCTTAGCACCCTGAGTACTGAGCACCCAGCACCCTGAGTACTGAGCACCCAGCACCCTGAGCACTGAGCACCCAGCACCCTGAGTACTGAGCACCGAGCACGGCGATCACTGAGCACCCAGCACCCTGAGCACTGAGCACCCAGCACCCCAAGCACTGAGCACCCAGCACCCTGAGCACTGAGCACCCAGCACCTCGAGTACTGAGCACCGAGCACCCCGAGAACTGAGCACCCAGCACCCCGAGCACTGAGCACTGAGAACCCTGAGCACTGAGCACCCAGCACCCTGAGGACTGAGCACCCAGCACCCCGGGCACTGAGCGCCCAGCACCCTGAGCACTGAGCACCCTGAGTACTGAGCACCCAGCACCCTGAGCACAGAGCACCGAGCACCCTGAGCACTGAGCACCCAGCACCCTGAGCACTGAGAACCCAGCACCCCGAGCAGTGAGCACCCAGCACCCTGAGCACTGAGCACCCTCAGTACTGAGCACACAGCACCCTGAGTACTGAACACCCAGCACCCTGAGTACTGAGCACCCAGCACCCTGAGCAATGAGCACCCTGAGTACTGAGCACCCAGCACCCTGAGCACTGAGCACCGAGCACCCCGAGTTCTGAGCACCCAGCACCCGGAGTACTGAGCACCCAGCACCCTGAGTACTAAGCACCAAGCACCCTGAGTACTGAGCACCCAGTACCCTGAGCACTGAACACACAGCACCCTGAGTACTGAGCACCCCGAGCACTGAGCACCCAGCACCCTGAGCACTGAGGCACCAGCACCTTGAGTACTGAGCACCCAGCACCCTGAG
Source organism: Microtus oregoni (assembly GCF_018167655.1). Taxonomy (NCBI): domain Eukaryota; kingdom Metazoa; phylum Chordata; class Mammalia; order Rodentia; family Cricetidae; genus Microtus; species Microtus oregoni. The sequence continues at coordinate 132,859 of NW_024543405.1, forward strand.
CACTGAGCACCCAGCACCCTGAGTACTGAGCACCGAGCACCCTGAGCACTGAGCACCCAGCACCCTGAGTACTGAGTATCCAGCACCCCGAGCACTGAGCACCCAGCACCCTGAGTACTGAGCACTGAGCACCCATCACCCCGAGCACTGAGAACCCAGCACCCTGTTTACTGAGCACTGAGTACCCAGCACGCCGAGCACTGAGCACCCAGCACCCTGAGCACTGAGCACCCTGAGTACTGAGCACCCAGCACCCTGAGCACTGAGCACCCAGCACCCCGAGCACTGAGCACCCAGCCCCCAGAGCACTGAGCACTGAGCACCCTGAGCACTGAGCACCAATCACGCTTAGTACTGAGCACTGAGCACCCTGAGCACTGAGCACCCAGCACCCTGAGTACTGAGCACCGAGCACCCTGAGTACTGAGCACCCAGCACTCTGAGCACTGAGCACCCAGCACCCCGAGCACTGAGCACCCAGCACCCCGAGCACTGAGCACCCAGCACCCCGAGCACTGAGCACCCAGCACCCCGAGCACTGAGCCTGAGCACCCTGAGTACTGAGCACCGAGCACCCTGAGTACTGAGCACCGAGCACCCTGAGTACTGAGCACCCAGCACCCCGAGCACTGAGCACCGAGCACCCTGAGTACTGAGCACCCAGCACCCTGAGCACTGAGCACCCAGCACAACGAGTACTGAGCACCCAGCACCCTGATTACTGAGCACCCAGCACCCCGAGCACTGAGCACCGAGCACCCCGAGCACTGAGCACCCAGCACCCTGAGTACTGAGCACTGAGCACCCTGCACCCCGAGCACTGAGCACCCAGCACCCTGTGTACTAAGCACCCAGCACCCTGAGTACTGAGCACCCAGCACCCTGAGTACTGAGCACCCAGCACCCTGAGTACTGAGCACCCAGCACCCTGAGTACTGAGCACTGAGCACCCAGCACCCCGAGCACTGAGCACCCAGCACCCAGAGCACTGAGCACTGAGCCCCCTGAGTACTGAGCACGGAGCACCCTGAGCACTGAGCACCCAGCACGCTGAGTACTGAGCACTGAGCACCCTGAGCACTGAGCACCCAGCACCCCGAGTACTGAGCACCCAGCACCCTGAGTACTGAGCACCCAGCACTCTGAGCACTGAGCACCCAGCACCCCGAGCACTGAGCACCCAGCACCCCGAGCACTGAGCACCCAGCACCCCGAGCACTGAGCACCCAGCACCCCGAGCAGTGAGCACCCAGCACCCTGGGTACTGAGCACCGAGAACGGCGATCACTGAGCACACAGCACCCTGAGCACTTAGCACCCAGCACCCCGAGCACTGACCACCCAGCACCCTGAGCACTGAGCACCCAGCACCCCGAGTACTGAGCACCGAGCACCCCGAGAACTGAGCACCCAGCACCCCGAGCACTGAGCACTGAGCACCCTGAGCACTGAGCACCCAGCAACCTGAGGACTGAGCACCCAGCACCCCGGGCACTGAGCACCCAGCACCCTGAGCACTGAGCACCCTGAGTACTGAGCACCCAGCACCCTGAGCACTGAGCACCTAGCACCCCGAGCACTGAGCACCCAGCCCCCAGAGCACTGAGCACTGAGCACCCTGAGTACTGAGCACGGAGCACCCTGAGCACTGAGCACCCAGCACGCTGAGTACTGAGCACTGAGCACCCTGAACACTGAGCACCCAGCACCCTGAGTACTGAGCCCCGAGCACCCTGAGTACTGAGCACCCAGCACTCTGAGCACTGAGCACCCAGCACCCCGAGCACTGAGCACCCAGCACCCCGAGCACTGTGCACCCAGCACCCTGAGCACTGAGCACCCAGCACCCTGAGTACTGAGCACCCAGCACCCCGAGTACTGAGCACCCAGCACCCCGAGCACTGTGCACCCAGCACCCTGAGCACTGAGCACCGAGCACCATGAGTACTGAGCACCCAGCACCCTGAGTACTGAGCACCCAGCACCCTGAGCACTGAGCACCCAGCACCCTGAGCACTGAGCACCCAGGACCCTGAGTACTGAGCACCCAGCACCCTGAGCACTGAGCACCCAGCACCCTGAGTACTGAGCACCGAGCACGGCGATCACTGAGCACCCAGCACCCTGAGCACTGAGCACCCAGCACCCCGAGCACTGAGCACCCAGCACCCTGAGCACTGAGCACCCAGCACCTCGAGTACTGAGCACCGAGCACCCCGAGAACTGAGCACCCAGCACCCCGAGCACTGAGCACTGAGAACCCTGAGCACTGAGCACCCAGCACCCTGAGGACTGAGCACCCAGCACCATGGGCACTGAGCACCCAGCACCCTGAGCACTGAGCACCCTGAGTACTGAGCACCCAGCACCCTGAGCACAGAGCACCGAGCACCCTGAGCACTGAGCACCCAGCACCCTGAGCACTGAGAACCCAGCACCCCGAGCAGTGAGCACCCAGCACCCTGAGCACTGAGCACTGAGCACCCTCAGTACTGAGCACACAGCACCCTGAGTACTGAGCACCCAGCACCCTGAGCAATGAGCACCCTGAGTACTGAGCACCCAGCACCCTGAGCACTGAGCACCGAGCACCCCGAGTTCTGAGCACCCAGCACCCGGAGTACTGAGCACCCAGCACCCTGAGTACTAAGCACCAAGCACCCTGAGTACTGAGCACCCAGTACCCTGAGCACTGAACACACAGCACCCTGAGTACTGAGCACCCCGAGCACTGAGCACCCAGCACCCTGAGCACTGAGGACCCAGCACCTTGAGTACTGAGCACCCAGCACCCTGAGCACTGAGCACCCAGCACCCTGAGTACTGAGCACCGAGCACCCTGAGCACTGAGCACCCAGCACCCTGAGTACTGAGTATCCAGCACCCCGAGCACTGAGCACCCAGCACCCTGAGTACTGAGCACTGAGCACCCATCACCCCGAGCACTGAGAACCCAGCACCCTGTTTACTGAGCACTGAGTACCCAGCACGCCGAGCACTGAGCACCCAGCACCCTGAGCACTGAGCACCGTGAGTATTGAGCACCCAGCACCCTGAGCACTGAGCACCCAGCACCCCGAGCACTGAGCACCCAGCCCCCAGAGCACTGAGCACTGAGCACCCTGAGTACTGAGCACGGAGCACCCTGAGCACTGAGCACCAATCACGCTGAGTACTGAGCACTGAGCACCCTGAGCACTGAGCACCCAGCACCCTGAGTACTGAGCACCGAGCACCCTGAGTACTGAGCACCCAGCACTCTGAGCACTGAGCACCCAGCACCCCGAGCACTGAGCACCCAGCACCCCGAGCACTGAGCACCCAGCACCCCGAGCACTGAGCACCCAGCACCCCGAGCACTGAGCCTGAGCACCCTGAGTACTGAGCACCGAGCACCCTGAGTACTGAGCACCGAGCACCCTGAGTACTGAGCACCCAGCACCCCGAGCACTGAGCACCGAGCACCCTGAGTACTGAGCACCCAGCACCCTGAGCACTGAGCACCCAGCACAACGAGTACTGAGCACCCAGCACCCTGATTACTGAGCACCCAGCACCCCGAGCACTGAGCACCGAGCACCCCGAGCACTGAGCACCCAGCACCCTGAGTACTGAGCACTGAGCACCCAGCACCCCGAGCACTGAGCACCCAGCACCCTGTGTACTAAGCACCCTGCACCCTGAGTACTGAGCACCCAGCACCCTGAGTACTGAGCACCCAGCACCCTGAGTACTGAGCACCCAGCACCCTGAGTACTGAGCACTGAGCACCCAGCACCCCGAGCACTGAGCACCCAGCACCCAGAGCACTGAGCACTGAGCCCCCTGAGTACTGAGCACGGAGCACCCTGAGCACTGAGCACCCAGCACGCTGAGTACTGAGCACTGAGCACCCTGAGCACTGAGCACCCAGCACCCTGAGTACTGAGCACCGAGCACCCTGAGTACTGAGCACCCAGCACCCCGAGCACTGAGCACCCAGCACCCCGAGCACTGAGCACCCAGCACCCCGAGCACTGAGCACCCAGCACCCCGAGCACTGAGCACCCAGCACCCTGGGTACTGAGCACCGAGCACGGCGATCACTGAGCACCCAGCACCCTGAGCACTTAGCACCCAGCACCCCGAGCACTGAGCACCCAGCACCCTGAGCACTGAGCACCCAGCACCCCGAGTACTGAGCACCGAGCACCCCGAGAACTGAGCACCCAGCACCCCGAGCACTGAGCACTGAGCACCCTGAGCACTGAGCACGCAGCAACCTGAGGACTGAGCACCCAGCACCCCGGGCACTGAGCACCCAGCACCCTGAGCACTGAGCACCCTGAGTACTGAGCACCCAGCACCCTGAGCACTGAGCACCGGGCACCCTGAGCAGTGAGCACCCAGCACCCTGAGCACTGAGCACCCAGCACCCCGAGCAGTGAGCACCCAGCACCCTGAGCACTGAGCACTGAGCACCCTGAGTACTGAGCACACAGCACCCTGAGTACTGAGCACCCAGTACCCTGAGTACTGAGCACCCAGCACCCTGAGCAATGAGCACCCTGAGTACTGAGCACCCAGCACCCTGAGCACTGAGCACCGAGCATCCCGAGTTCTGAGCACCCAGCACCCGGAGTACTGAGCACCCAGCACCCTGAGTACTAAGCACCAAGCACCCTGAGTACTGAGCACCCCGAGCACTGAGCACCCAGCACCCTGAGCACTGAGGACCCAGCACCCTGAGTACTGAGCACCCAGCACCCTGAGCACTGAGCACCCAGCACCCTGAGTACTGAGCACCCAGCACCCTGAGCACTGAGCACCCAGCACCCTGAGTACTGAGTATCCAGCACCCCGAGCACTGAGCACCCAGCACCCTGAGTACTGAGCACTGAGCACCCATCACCCCGAGCACTGAGAACCCAGCACCCTGTTTACTGAGCACTGAGTACCCAGCACCCTGAGCACTGAGCACCCTGAGTACTGAGCACCCAGCACCCTGAGCACTGAGCACCCAGCACCCTGAGCACTGAGCACCCAGCACCCTGAGTACTGAGTATCCAGCACCCCGAGCACTGAGCACCCAGCACCCTGAGTACTGAGCACTGAGCACCCATCACCCCGAGCACTGAGAACCCAGCACCCTGTTTACTGAGCACTGAGCACCCAGCACCCTGAGCACTGAGCACCCTGAGTACTGAGCACCCAGCACCCTGAGCACTGAGCACCCAGCACCCCGAGCACTGAGCACCCAGCCCCCAGAGCACTGAGCACTGAGCACCCTGAGTACTGAGCACGGAGCACCCTGAGCACTGCGCACCCAGCATGCTGAGTACTGAGCACTGAGCACCCTGAGCACTGAGCACCCAGCACCCTGAGTACTGAGCACCGAGCACCCTGAGTACTGAGCACCCAGCACTCTGAGCACTGAGCACCCAGCACCCCGAGCACTGAGCACCCAGCAGCCCGAGCACTGAGCACCCAGCACCCCGAGCACTGAGCACCCAGCACCCCGAGCACTGAGCTTGAGCACCCTGAGTACTGAGCACTGAGCACCCTGAGTACTGAGCACGGAGCACCCTGAGTACTGAGCACCGAGAACCCCGAGCACTGAGCACTGAGCACCCTGAGTACTGAGCACCCAGCACCCCGAGTACTGAGCACCCAGAACCCCGAGCACTGTGCACCCAGCACCCTAAGCACTGAGCACCGAGCACCCTGAGTACTGAGCACCCAGCACCCTGAGTACTGAGCACCCAGCACCCTGAGCACTGAGCACCCAGCACCCTGAGCACTGAGCACCCAGCACCCTGCGTACTGAGCACCCAGCACCCTGAGTACTGAACACCCAGCACCCCGAGCACTGAGCACCCAGCACCCTGAGCACTGAGCACCGAGCACCCTGAGTACTGAGCACCCAGCACCCTGAGTACTGAGCACCCAGCACCCTGAGCACTGAGCACCCAGCACCCTGAGCACTGAGCACCCAGCACCCTGAGTACTGAGCACCCAGCACACTGAGTACTGAACACCCAGCACCCTGAGCACTGAGCACTGAGCACCCAGCACCCTGAGCACTGAGCACTGAGCACCCAGCACCCTGAGCACTGAGCACCCAGCACCCCGAGCACTGAGCACCCATCACCCTGAGCATCCAGCACCCTGAGCAATGAGCACCATGAGCACTGAGCACTGAGCACCCAGCACCCTGAGTACTGAGCACCCAACACTCTGATCACTGAGCACCCAGCACGCTGAGTACTGAGCACTGAGCACCCAGCACTCTGAGTACTGAGCACCCAGCACCCCGAGCACTGATCACCCTGCACCCTGAGCACTGAGCACCCAGCACCCTGAGCACTGAGCACCCAGCACCCTGAGTACTGAGCACCCAGCACCCCAAGCACTGAGCACCCAGCACCCTGAGTACTGAGCACCGAGCACCCTGAGCACTGAGCACCAAGCACACCAAGCACTGAGCACCCAGCACCCTGAGTACTGAGCACCGAGCACCCCGAGCACTGAGCACCCAGCACCCTGAGTACTGAGCACCGAGCACCCCGAGCACTGAGCACCCAGCACCCTGAGTACTGAGCACCCAGCACCCCGAGCACTTAGCACCCAGCACCCTGAGTACTGAGCACCCAGCACCCTGATTACTGAGCACCCAGCACCCTGATGACTGAGCACCGAGCACCCTGAGCACTGAGCAAACAGCACCCTGAGTACTGAGCACCGAGCACCCTGAGCACTGAGCACCCAGCACCCTTTGTACTGAGCACCGAGCACCCCGAGCACTGAGCACTGAGCACCCTGAGTACTGAGCACCCAGCACCCCGAGCACTGAGCACACAGCACCCTGAGTACTGAGCACCCAGCAACCCGAGCACTGAGCACCGAGCACCCTGAGTACTGAGCACCCAGCACCCTGAGTACTGAGCACCCAGCACCCTGAGTACTGAGCACCCAGCACCCTGAGTACTGAGCACCCAGCGTACTGAGCACCGAGCACCCCAAGCACTGAGCACCCAGCACCCTGAGTACTGAGCACCCAGCACCCTGAGAACTGAGCACCCAGCACCCTGAGTACTGAGCACCCAGCACCCTGAGTACTGAGCACCCAGCACCCTGAGTACTGAGCACCCAGCACCCTGAGGACTGAGCACCCAGCACCCTGAGGACTGAGCACCCAGCACCATGGGCACTGAGCACCCAGCACCCTGAGCACTGAGCACCCTGAGTACTGAGCACCCAGCACCCTGAGCACAGAGCACCGAGCACCCTGAGCACTGAGCACCCAGCACCCTGAGCACTGAGAACCCAGCACCCCGAGCAGTGAGCACCCAGCACCCTGAGCACTGAGCACTGAGCACCCTCAGTACTGAGCACACAGCACCCTGAGTACTGAGCACCCAGCACCCTGAGCAATGAGCACCCTGAGTACTGAGCACCCAGCACCCTGAGCACTGAGCACCGAGCACCCCGAGTTCTGAGCACCCAGCACCCGGAGTACTGAGCACCCAGCACCCTGAGTACTAAGCACCAAGCACCCTGAGTACTGAGCACCCAGTACCCTGAGCACTGAACACACAGCACCCTGAGTACTGAGCACCCCGAGCACTGAGCACCCAGCACCCTGAGCACTGAGGACCCAGCACCTTGAGTACTGAGCACCCAGCACCCTGAGCACTGAGCACCCAGCACCCTGAGTACTGAGCACCGAGCACCCTGAGCACTGAGCACCCAGCACCCTGAGTACTGAGTATCCAGCACCCCGAGCACTGAGCACCCAGCACCCTGAGTACTGAGCACTGAGCACCCATCACCCCGAGCACTGAGAACCCAGCACCCTGTTTACTGAGCACTGAGTACCCAGCACGCCGAGCACTGAGCACCCAGCACCCTGAGCACTGAGCACCGTGAGTATTGAGCACCCAGCACCCTGAGCACTGAGCACCCAGCACCCCGAGCACTGAGCACCCAGCCCCCAGAGCACTGAGCACTGAGCACCCTGAGTACTGAGCACGGAGCACCCTGAGCACTGAGCACCAATCACGCTGAGTACTGAGCACTGAGCACCCTGAGCACTGAGCACCCAGCACCCTGAGTACTGAGCACCGAGCACCCTGAGTACTGAGCACCCAGCACTCTGAGCACTGAGCACCCAGCACCCCGAGCACTGAGCACCCAGCACCCCGAGCACTGAGCACCCAGCACCCCGAGCACTGAGCACCCAGCACCCCGAGCACTGAGCCTGAGCACCCTGAGTACTGAGCACCGAGCACCCTGAGTACTGAGCACCGAGCACCCTGAGTACTGAGCACCCAGCACACCGAGCACTGAGCACCGAGCACCCTGAGTACTGAGCACCCAGCACCCTGAGCACTGAGCACCCAGCACAACGAGTACTGAGCACCCAGCACCCTGATTACTGAGCACCCAGCACCCCGAGCACTGAGCACCGAGCACCCCGAGCACTGAGCACCCAGCACCCTGAGTACTGAGCACTGAGCACCCAGCACCCCGAGCACTGAGCACCCAGCACCCTGTGTACTAAGCACCCTGCACCCTGAGTACTGAGCACCCAGCACCCTGAGTACTGAGCACCCAGCACCCTGAGTACTGAGCACCCAGCACCCTGAGTACTGAGCACTGAGCACCCAGCACCCCGAGCACTGAGCACCCAGCACCCAGAGCACTGAGCACTGAGCCCCCTGAGTACTGAGCACGGAGCACCCTGAGCACTGAGCACCCAGCACGCTGAGTACTGAGCACTGAGCACCCTGAGCACTGAGCACCCAGCACCCTGAGTACTGAGCACCGAGCACCCTGAGTACTGAGCACCCAGCACTCTGAGCACTGAGCACCCAGCACCCCGAGCACTGAGCACCCAGCACCCCGAGCACTGAGCACCCAGCACCCCGAGCACTGAGCACCCAGCACCCCGAGCACTGAGCACCCAGCACCCTGGGTACTGAGCACCGAGCACGGCGATCACTGAGCACCCAGCACCCTGAGCACTTAGCACCCAGCACCCCGAGCACTGAGCACCCAGCACCCTGAGCACTGAGCACCCAGCACCCCGAGTACTGAGCACCGAGCACCCCGAGAACTGAGCACCCAGCACCCCGAGCACTGAGCACTGAGCACCCTGAGCACTGAGCACGCAGCAACCTGAGGACTGAGCACCCAGCACCCCGGGCACTGAGCACCCAGCACCCTGAGCACTGAGCACCCTGAGTACTGAGCACCCAGCACCCTGAGCACTGAGCACCGGGCACCCTGAGCAGTGAGCACCCAGCACCCTGAGCACTGAGCACCCAGCACCCCGAGCAGTGAGCACCCAGCACCCTGAGCACTGAGCACTGAGCACCCTGAGTACTGAGCACACAGCACCCTGAGTACTGAGCACCCAGTACCCTGAGTACTGAGCACCCAGCACCCTGAGCAATGAGCACCCTGAGTACTGAGCACCCAGCACCCTGAGCACTGAGCACCGAGCATCCCGAGTTCTGAGCACCCAGCACCCGGAGTACTGAGCACCCAGCACCCTGAGTACTAAGCACCAAGCACCCTGAGTACTGAGCACCCCGAGCACTGAGCACCCAGCACCCTGAGCACTGAGGACCCAGCACCCTGAGTACTGAGCACCCAGCACCCTGAGCACTGAGCACCCAGCACCCTGAGTACTGAGCACCCAGCACCCTGAGCACTGAGCACCCAGCACCCTGAGTACTGAGTATCCAGCACCCCGAGCACTGAGCACCCAGCACCCTGAGTACTGAGCACTGAGCACCCATCACCCCGAGCACTGAGAACCCAGCACCCTGTTTACTGAGCACTGAGTACCCAGCACCCTGAGCACTGAGCACCCTGAGTACTGAGCACCCAGCACCCTGAGCACTGAGCACCCAGCACCCTGAGCACTGAGCACCCAGCACCCTGAGTACTGAGTATCCAGCACCCCGAGCACTGAGCACCCAGCACCCTGAGTACTGAGCACTGAGCACCCATCACCCCGAGCACTGAGAACCCAGCACCCTGTTTACTGAGCACTGAGCACCCAGCACCCTGAGCACTGAGCACCCTGAGTACTGAGCACCCAGCACCCTGAGCACTGAGCACCCAGCACCCCGAGCACTGAGCACCCAGCCCCCAGAGCACTGAGCACTGAGCACCCTGAGTACTGAGCACGGAGCACCCTGAGCACTGCGCACCCAGCATGCTGAGTACTGAGCACTGAGCACCCTGAGCACTGAGCACCCAGCACCCTGAGTACTGAGCACCGAGCACCCTGAGTACTGAGCACCCAGCACTCTGAGCACTGAGCACCCAGCACCCCGAGCACTGAGCACCCAGCAGCCCGAGCACTGAGCACCCAGCACCCCGAGCACTGAGCACCCAGCACCCCGAGCACTGAGCTTGAGCACCCTGAGTACTGAGCACTGAGCACCCTGAGTACTGAGCACGGAGCACCCTGAGTACTGAGCACCGAGAACCCCGAGCACTGAGCACTGAGCACCCTGAGTACTGAGCACCCAGCACCCCGAGTACTGAGCACCCAGAACCCCGAGCACTGTGCACCCAGCACCCTAAGCACTGAGCACCGAGCACCCTGAGTACTGAGCACCCAGCACCCTGAGTACTGAGCACCCAGCACCCTGAGCACTGAGCACCCAGCACCCTGAGCACTGAGCACCCAGCACCCTGCGTACTGAGCACCCAGCACCCTGAGTACTGAACACCCAGCACCCCGAGCACTGAGCACCCAGCACCCTGAGCACTGAGCACCGAGCACCCTGAGTACTGAGCACCCAGCACCCTGAGTACTGAGCACCCAGCACCCTGAGCACTGAGCACCCAGCACCCTGAGCACTGAGCACCCAGCACCCTGAGTACTGAGCACCCAGCACACTGAGTACTGAACACCCAGCACCCTGAGCACTGAGCACTGAGCACCCAGCACCCTGAGCACTGAGCACTGAGCACCCAGCACCCTGAGCACTGAGCACCCAGCACCCCGAGCACTGAGCACCCATCACCCTGAGCATCCAGCACCCTGAGCAATGAGCACCATGAGCACTGAGCACTGAGCACCCAGCACCCTGAGTACTGAGCACCCAACACTCTGATCACTGAGCACCCAGCACGCTGAGTACTGAGCACTGAGCACCCAGCACTCTGAGTACTGAGCACCCAGCACCCCGAGCACTGATCACCCTGCACCCTGAGCACTGAGCACCCAGCACCCTGAGCACTGAGCACCCAGCACCCTGAGTACTGAGCACCCAGCACCCCAAGCACTGAGCACCCAGCACCCTGAGTACTGAGCACCGAGCACCCTGAGCACTGAGCACCAAGCACCCCAAGCACTGAGCACCCAGCACCCTGAGTACTGAGCACCGAGCACCCCGAGCACTGAGCACCCAGCACCCTGAGTACTGAGCACCGAGCACCCCGAGCACTGAGCACCCAGCACCCTGAGTACTGAGCACCCAGCACCCCGAGCACTTAGCACCCAGCACCCTGAGTACTGAGCACCCAGCACCCTGATTACTGAGCACCCAGCACCCTGATGACTGAGCACCGAGCACCCTGAGCACTGAGCAAACAGCACCCTGAGTACTGAGCACCGAGCACCCTGAGCACTGAGCACCCAGCACCCTTTGTACTGAGCACCGAGCACCCCGAGCACTGAGCACTGAGCACCCTGAGTACTGAGCACCCAGCACCCCGAGCACTGAGCACACAGCACCCTGAGTACTGAGCACCCAGCAACCCGAGCACTGAGCACCGAGCACCCTGAGTACTGAGCACCCAGCACCCTGAGTACTGAGCACCCAGCACCCTGAGTACTGAGCACCCAGCACCCTGAGTACTGAGCACCCAGCGTACTGAGCACCGAGCACCCCAAGCACTGAGCACCCAGCACCCTGAGTACTGAGCACCCAGCACCCTGAGAACTGAGCACCCAGCACCCTGAGTACTGAGCACCCAGCACCCTGAGTACTGAGCACCCAGCACCCTGAGTACTGAGCACCCAGCACCCTGAGTACTGAGCACCCAGCATACTGAGCACCGAGCACCCAGCACCCTGAGTACTGAGCACCCAGCACCCTGAGCACTGAGCACCCAGCACCCTGAGTACTGAGCACTGAGCACCCCGAGTACTGAGCACCGAGCTCCCCGAGCACTGAGCACCCAGCACCCCGAGCACCGAGCACCCTGAGTACTGAGCACCCAGCACCCTGAGCACTGAGCACCCAGGACCCTGAGCACTGAGCACCCAGCACCCTGAGCACTGAGCACCCAGCACCCTGAGTACTGAGCACCGAGCACCCCGAGCACTGAGCACCCAGCACCCTGAGCACTGAGCACCCTTAGTACTGAGCACTGAGCACCCTGAGTACTGAGCACTGAGCACCCTGAGTACTGAGCACCCAGCACCCTGAGTACGGAGCACCCAGCACCCTGAGCAATGATCACCCTGAGTACTGAGCACCCAGCACCTTGACAACTGAGCACCGAGCACCCCGAGCACTGAGCACCCAGCACCCGGAGTACTGAGCACCCAGCACCCTGAGTACTAAGCACCGAGCACCCTGAGTACTGAGCACCCAGCACCCTGAGCACTGAGCACACAGCACCCTGAGTACTGAGCACCGAGCACCCCGAGAACTGAGCACCCAGCACCCCGAGCACTGAGCACCCAGCACCCCGAGCACTGAGCACCCAGCACCCTGAGTACTGAGCACCCAGCACTCTGAGTAATGAGCACCCAGCACTCCGAGCACTGAGCACCCAGCACCCTGAGCACTGAGCACCCAGCACCCTGAGCACTGAGCACCCAGCACCCCAAGCACTGAGCACCCAGCACACTGAGTACTGAGCACTGAGCACCCAGCACCCCGAGCACTGAGCACCCAGCACCCTGAGCACTGAGCCCCCAGCACCCGAGTACTGAGCACCCAGCACCCTGAGTACTGAGCACCCAGCTCCCTGAGTACAGAGCACCCAGCACCCCGAGTAATGAGCACCCAGCACCCTGATTATTGAGCACCCAGCACCCTGAGCACTGAGCACCCAGCACCCCGAGCACTGAGGACCCAGCACCCTGAATACTGAGCACCCAGCACCCCGAGCACTGAGCACCCAGCAACCCGAGCACTGTGCACCCAGCACCCCGAGAATGAGCACACAGCACCCTGAGTACTGAGCACCGAGCACCCTGAGCACTGAGCACCCAGCACCCTGAGTACTGAGCACCCAGCACCCTGAGTACTGAGCACCCAGCACCCTGATGACTGAGCACCGAGCACCCTGAGCACTGAGCAAACAGCACCCTGAGTACTGAGCACCGAGCACCCTGAGCACTGAGCACCCAGCACCCTTTGTACTGAGCACCGAGAACCCCGAGCACTGAGCACTGAGCACCCTGAGTACTGAGCACCCAGCACCCCGAGCACTGAGCACACAGCACCCTGAGTACTGAGCACCCAGCACCCCGAGCTCTGAGCACCGAGCACCCTGAGTACTGAGCACCCAGCACCCTGAGTACTGAGCACCCAGCACCCTGAGTACTGAGCACCCAGCACCCTGAGTACTGAGCACCCAGCGTACTGAGCACCGAGCACCCCGAGCACTGAGCACCCAGCACCCTGAGTACTGAGCACCCAGCACCCTGAGCACTGAGCACCCAGCACCCCGAGCACTGAGCACCCAGCACCCTGAGCACTGAGCACCCAGCACCTTGAGTACTGAGCACCGAGCACCCCGAGGACTGAGCACCCTGCACCCTGTGCACTGAGAACTGAGCATCCAGCACCCCGAGCATTGAGAACCCTGAGCTCTTAGCACCCTGAGTACTGAGCACCCAGCACCCTGAGTACTGAGCACCCAGCACCCTGAGCACTGAGCACCCAGCACCCTGAGTACTGAGCACCGAGCACGGCGATCACTGAGCACCCAGAACCCTGAGCACTGAGCACCCAGCACCCCGAGCACTGAGCACCCAGCACCCTGAGCACTGAGCACCCAGCATCTCGAGTACTGAGCACCGAGCACCCCGAGAACTGAGCACCCAGCACCCCGAGCACTGAGCACTGAGAACCCTGAGCACTGAGCACCCAGCACCCTGAGGACTGAGCACCCAGCACCCCGGGCACTGAGCACCCAGCACCCTGAGCACTGAGCACCCTGAGTACTGAGCACCCAGCACCCTGAGCACAGAGCACCGAGCACCCTGAGCACTGAGCACCCAGCACCCTGAGCACTGAGAACCCAGCACCCCGAGCAGTGAGCACCCAGCACCCTGAGCACTGAGCACTGAGCACCCTCAGTACTGAGCACACAGCACCCTGAGTACTGAGCACCCAGCACCCTGAGTACTGAGCACCCAGCACCCTGAGCAATGAGCACCCTGAGTACTGAGCACCCAGCACCCTGAGCACTGAGCACCGAGCACCCCGAGTTCTGAGCACCCAGCACCCGGAGTACTGAGCACCCAGCACCCTGAGTACTAAGCACCAAGCACCCTGAGTACTGAGCACCCAGTACCCTGAGCACTGAACACACAGCACCCTGAGTACTGAGCACCCCGAGCACTGAGCACCCAGCACCCTGAGCACTGAGGACATAGCACCTTGAGTACTGAGCACCCAGCACCCTGAGCACTGAGCACCCAGCACCCTGAGTACTGAGCACCGAGCACCCTGAGCACTGAGCACCCAGCACCCTGAGTACTGAGTATCCAGCACCCCGAGCACTGAGCACCCAGCACCCTGAGTACTGAGCACTGAGCACCCATCACCCCGAGCACTGAGAACCCAGCACCCTGTTTACTGAGCACTGAGTACCCAGCACGCCGAGCACTGAGCACCCAGCACCCTGAGCACTGAGCACCCTGAGTACTGAGCACGGAGCACCCTGAGCACTGAGCACCAATCACGCTGAGTACTGAGCACTGAGCACCCTGAGCACTGAGCACCCAGCACCCTGAGTACTGAGCACCGAGCACCCTGAGTACTGAGCACCCAGCACTCTGAGCACTGAGCACCCAGCACCCCGAGCACTGAGCACCCAGCACCCCGAGCACTGAGCACCCAGCACCCCGAGCACTGAGCACCCAGCACCCCGAGCACTGAGCCTGAGCACCCTGAGTACTGAGCACCGAGCACCCTGAGTACTGAGCACCGAGCACCCTGAGTACTGAGCACCCAGCACCCCGAGCACTGAGCACCGAGCACCCTGAGTACTGAGCACCCAGCACCCTGAGCACTGAGCACCCAGCACAACGAGTACTGAGCACCCAGCACCCTGATTACTGAGCACCCAGCACCCCGAGCACTGAGCACCGAGCACCCCGAGCACTGAGCACCCAGCACCCTGAGTACTGAGCACTGAGCACCCAGCACCCCGAGCACTGAGCACCCAGCACCCTGTGTACTAAGCACCCAGCACCCTGAGTACTGAGCACCCAGCACCCTGAGTACTGAGCACCCAGCACCCTGAGTACTGAGCACCCAGCACCCTGAGTACTGAGCACTGAGCACCCAGCACCCCGAGCACTGAGCACCCAGCACCCAGAGCACTGAGCACTGAGCCCCCTGAGTACTGAGCACGGAGCACCCTGAGCACTGAGCACCCAGCACGCTGAGTACTGAGCACCGAGCACCCTGAGCACTGAGCACCCAGCACCCTGAGTACTGAGCACCGAGCACCCTGAGTACTGAGCACCCAGCACTCTGAGCACTGAGCACCCAGCACCCCGAGCACTGAGCACCCAGCACTCTGAGCACTGAGCACCCAGCACCCCGAGCACTGAGCACCCAGCACCCCGAGCACTGAGCACCCAGCACCCCGAGCACTGAGCACCCAGCACCCCGAGCACTGAGCACCCAGCACCCTGGGTACTGAGCACCGAGCACGGCGATCACTGAGCACCCAGCACCCTGAGCACTTAGCACCCAGCAACCCGAGCACTGAGCACCCAGCACCCTGAGCACTGAGCACCCAGCACCCCGAGTACTGAGCACCGAGCACCCCGAGAATTGATCACCCAGCACCCCGAGCACTGAGCACTGAGCACCCTGAGCACTGAGCACCCAGCAACCTGAGGACTGAGCACCCAGCACCCCGTGCACTGAGCACCCAGCACCCTGAGCACTGAGCACCCTGAGTACTGAGCACCCAGCACCCTGAGCACTGAGCACCGAGCACCCTGAGCACTGAGCACCCAGCACCCTGAGCACTGAGCACCCAGCACCCCGAGCAGTGAGCACCCAGCACCCTGAGCACTGAGCACTGAGCACCCTGAGTACTGAGCACACAGCACCCTGAGTACTGAGCACCCAGCACCCTGAGTACTGAGCACCCAGCACCCTGAGCAATGAGCACCCTGAGTACTGAGCACCCAGCACCCTGAGCACTGAGCACCGAGCACCCCGAGTTCTGAGCACCCAGCACCCGGAGTACTGAGCACCCAGCACCCTGAGTACTAAGCACCAAGCACCCTGAGTACTGAGCACCCCGAGCACTGAGCACCCAGCACCCTGAGCACTGAGGAACCAGCACCCTGAGTACTGAGCACCCAGCACCCTGAGCACTGAGCACCAAGCACCCTGAGTACTGAGCACCCAGCACCCTGAGCACTGAGCACCCAGCACCCTGAGTACTGAGTATCCAGCACCCCGAGCACTGAGCACCCAGCACCCTGAGTACTGAGCACTGAGCACCCATCACCCCGAGCACTGAGAACCCAGCACCCTGTTTACTGAGCACTGAGTACCCAGCACGCCGAGCACTGAGCACCCAGCACCCTGAGCACTGAGCACCCTGAGTACTGAGCACCCAGCACCCTGAGCACTGAGCACCCAGCACCCCGAGCACTGAGCACCCAGCCCCCAGAGCACTGAGCACTGAGCACCCTGAGTACTGAGCACGGAGCACCCTGAGCACTGCGCACCCAGCATGCTGAGTACTGAGCACTGAGCACCCTGAGCACTGAGCACCCAGCACCCTGAGTACTGAGCACCGAGCACCCTGAGTACTGAGCACCCAGCACTCTGAGCACTGAGCACCCAGCACCCCGAGCACTGAGCACCCAGCAGCCCGAGCACTGAGCACCCAGCACCCCGAGCACTGAGCACCCAGCACCCCGAGCACTGAGCTTGAGCACCCTGAGTACTGAGCACTGAGCACCCTGAGTACTGAGCACGGAGCACCCTGAGTACTGAGCACCCAGCACCCCGAGCACTGAGCACCGAGCACCCTGAGAACTGAGCACCCAGCACCCTGAGCACTGAGCACCCAGCACAACGAGTACTGAGCACTGAGCACCCAGCACCCCGAGTACTGAGCACCCAGCACCCTGAGCACTGAGCACCCAGCACCCGAGTACTGAGCACCCAGCACCCTGAGTACTGAGCACCCAGCTCCCTGAGTACTGAGCACCCAGCACCCCGAGTACTGAGCACCCAGCACCCTGAGTACTGAGCACCCAGCACCCTGAGCACTGAGCACCCAGCACCCTGAGCACTGAGGACCCAGCACCCTGAGCACTGAGCACCCAGCACCCTGAGTACTGAGCACCGAGCACCCTGAGTACTGAGCACCCAGCACCCTGAGTACTGAGCACCCAGCACACTGAGTACTGAGCACCCAGCACCCTGAGCACTGTTCACCCAGCACCCTGAGTACTGAGCACCGAGTACCCTGAGTACTGAGCACCCAGCACCCCGAGCACTGAACACCCAGCACCCTGACTACAGAGCACTGAGCACCCAGCACCCCGAGCACTGAGCACCCAGCACCCTGTGTACTGAGCACTGAGTACCCAGTACCCCGAGCACTGAGACCCAGCTCCCGGAGCACTGAGCACCCAGCACCCCGAATACTGAGCACCCAGCACCCCGAGCACTGAGCACCCAGCACCCTGAGCACTGAGCACCCAGCACCCTGAGTACTGAGCACCCAGCACCCCGAGTACTGAGCACCCAGAACCCCGAGCACTGTGCACCCAGCACCCTAAGCACTGAGCACCGAGCACCCTGAGTACTGAGCACCCAGCACCCTGAGTACTGAGCACCCAGCACCCTGAGCACTGAGCACCCAGCACCCTGAGCACTGAGCACCCAGCACCCTGCGTACTGAGCACCCAGCACCCTGAGTACTGAACACCCAGCACCCCGAGCACTGAGCACCCAGCACCCTGAGCACTGAGCACCGAGCACCCAGAGTACTGAGCACCCAGCACCCTGAGTACTGAGCACCCAGCACCCTGAGCACTGAGCACCCAGCACCCTGAGCACTGAGCACCCAGCACCCTGAGTACTGAGCACCCAGCACACTGAGTACTGAACAACCAGCACCCTGAGCACTGAGCACTGAGCACCCAGCACCCTGAGCACTGAGCACTGAGCACCCAGCACCCTGAGCACTGAGCACCCAGCACCCCGAGCACTGAGCACCCATCACCCTGAGCATCCAGCACCCTGAGCAATGAGCACCATGAGCACTGAGCACTGAGCACCCAGCACCCTGAGTACTGAGCACCCAACACTCTGATCACTGAGCACCCAGCACGCTGAGTACTGAGCACTGAGCACCCAGCACTCTGAGTACTGAGCACCCAGCACCCCGAGCACTGAGCACCCAGCACCCTGAGCACTGAGCACCCAGCACTCTGAGTACTGAGCACCCAACACTCTGATCACTGAGCACCCAGCACCCCGAGCATTGAGAACCCAGCACCCTGTTTACTGAGCACTGAGTACCCAGCACGCCGAGCACTGAGCACCCAGCACCCTGAGCACTGAGCACCCTGAGTACTGAGCACCCAGCACCCTGAGCACTGAGCACACAGCACCCCGAGCACTGAGCCCCCAGCCCCCAGAGCACTGAGCACTGAGCACCCTGAGTACTGAGCACGGAGCACCCTGAGCACTGAGCACCAATCACGCTGAGTACTGAGCACTGAGCACCCTGAGCACTGAGCACCCAGCACCCTGAGTACTGAGCACCGAGCACCCTGAGTACTGAGCACCCAGCACTCTGAGCACTGAGCACCCAGCACCCCGAGCACTGAGCACCCAGCACCCCGAGCACTGAGCACCCAGCACCCCGAGCACTGAGCACCCAGCTCCCCGAGCACTGAGCCTGAGCACCCTGAGTACTGAGCACCGAGCACCCTGAGTACTGAGCACCGAGCACCCTGAGTACTGAGCACCCAGCATCCCGAGCACTGAGCACCGAGCACCCTGAGTACTGAGCACCCAGCACCCTGAGCACTGAGCACCCAGCACAACGAGTACTGAGCACCCAGCACCCTGATTACTGAGCACCCAGCACCCCGAGCACTGAGCACCGAGCACCCCGAGCACTGAGCACCCAGCACCCTGAGTACTGAGCACTGAGCACCCAGCACCCCGAGCACTGAGCACCCAGCACCCTGTGTACTAAGCACCCAGCACCCTGAGTACTGAGCACCCAGCACCCTGAGTACTGAGCACCCAGCACCCTGAGTACTGAGCACCCAGCACCCTGAGTACTGAGCACTGAGCACCCAGCACCCCGAGCACTGAGCACCCAGCACCCAGAGCACTGAGCACTGAGCCCCCTGAGTACTGAGCACGGAGCACCCTGAGCACTGAGCACCCAGCACCCTGAGTACTGAGCACTGAGCACCCTGAGCACTGAGCACCCAGCACCCTGAGTACTGAGCACCGAGCACCCTGAGTACTGAGCACCCAGCACTCTGAGCACTGAGCACCCAGCACCCCGAGCACTGAGCACCCAGCACCCCGAGCACTGAGCACCAAGCACCCCGAGCACTGAGCACCCAGCACCCCGAGCACTGAGCACCCAGCACCCTGGGTACTGAGCACCGAGCACGGCGATCACTGAGCACCCAGCACCCTGAGCACTTAGCACCCAGCACCCCGAGCACTGAGCACCCAGCACCCTGAGCACTGAGCACCCAGCACCCCGAGTACTGAGCACCGAGCACCCCGAGAACTGAGCACCCAGCACCCCGAGCACTGAGCACTGAGCACCCTGAGCACTGAGCACCCAGCAACCTGAGGACTGAGCACCCAGCACCCCGGGCACTGAGCACACAGCACCCTGAGCACTGAGCACCCTGAGTACTGAGCACCCAGCACCCTGAGCACTGAGCACCGAGCACCCTGAGCACTGAGCACCCAGCACCCTGAGCACTGAGCACCCAGCACCCCGAGCAGTGAGCTCCCAGCACCCTGAGCACTGAGCACTGAGCACCCTGAGTACTGAGCACACAGCACCCTGAGTACTGAGCACCCAGCACCCTGAGTACTGAGCACCCAGCACCCTGAGCAATGAGCACCCTGAGTACTGAGCACCCAGCACCCTGAGCACTGAGCACCGAGCACCCCGAGTTCTGAGCACCCAGCACCCGGAGTACTGAGCACCCAGCACCCTGAGTACTAAGCACCAAGCACCCTGAGTACTGAGCACCCCGAGCACTGAGCACCCAGCACCCTGAGCACTGAGGACCCAGCACCCTGAGTACTGAGCACCCAGCACCCTGAGCACTGAGCACCCAGCACCCTGAGTACTGAGCACCCAGCACCCTGAGCACTGAGCACCCAGCACCCTGAGTACTGAGTATCCAGCACCCCGAGCACTGAGCACCCAGCACCCTGAGTA
Organism: Microtus oregoni; assembly: GCF_018167655.1. NCBI lineage: Eukaryota > Metazoa > Chordata > Mammalia > Rodentia > Cricetidae > Microtus > Microtus oregoni. The sequence goes on from NW_024543405.1 coordinate 153,526, forward strand.
CTGAGCACTGAGCACCCATCACCCCGAGCACTGAGAACCCAGCACCCTGTTTACTGAGCACTGAGTACCCAGCACGCCGAGCACTGAGCACCCAGCACCCTGAGCACTGAGCACCCTGAGTACTGAGCACCCAGCACCCTGAGCACTGAGCACCCAGCACCCCGAGCACTGAGCACCCAGCCCCCAGAGCACTGAGCACTGAGCACCCTGAGTACTGAGCACGGAGCACCCTGAGCACTGCGCACCCAGCATGCTGAGTACTGAGCACTGAGCACCCTGAGCACTGAGCACCCAGCACCCTGAGTACTGAGCACCGAGCACCCTGAGTACTGAGCACCCAGCACTCTGAGCACTGAGCACCCAGCACCCCGAGCACTGAGCACCCAGCAGCCCGAGCAATGAGCACCCAGCACCCCGAGCACTGAGCACCCAGCACCCCGAGCACTGAGCTTGAGCACTCTGAGTACTGAGCACTGAGCACCCTGAGTACTGAGCACGGAGCACCCTGAGTACTGAGCACCCAGCACCCCGAGCACTGAGCACCGAGCACCCTGAGAACTGAGCACCCAGCACCCTGAGCACTGAGCACCCAGCACAACGAGTACTGAGCACTGAGCACCCAGCACCCCGAGTACTGAGCACCCAGCACCCTGAGCACTGAGCACCCAGCACCCGAGTACTGAGCACCCAGCACCCTGAGTACTGAGCACCCAGCTCCCTGAGTACTGAGCACCCAGCACCCCGAGTACTGAGCACCCAGCACCCTGAGTACTGAGCACCCAGCACCCTGAGCACTGAGCACCCAGCACCCTGAGCACTGAGGACCCAGCACCCTGAGCACTGAGCACCCAGCACCCTGAGTACTGAGCACCGAGCACCCTGAGTACTGAGCACCCAGCACCCTGAGTACTGAGCACCCAGCACACTGAGTACTGAGCACCCAGCACACTGAGTACTGAACAACGAGCACCCTGAGCACTGAGCACTGAGCACCCAGCACCCTGAGCACTGAGCACTGAGCACCCAGCACCCTGAGCACTGAGCACCCAGCACCCCGAGCACTGAGCACCCATCACCCTGAGCATCCAGCACCCTGAGCAATGAGCACCATGAGCACTGAGCACTGAGCACCCAGCACCCTGAGTACTGAGCACCCAACACTCTGATCACTGAGCACCCAGCACGCTGAGTACTGAGCACTGAGCACCCAGCACTCTGAGTACTGAGCACCCAGCACCCCGAGCACTGAGCACCCAGCACCCTGAGCACTGAGCACCCAGCACTCTGAGTACTGAGCACCCAACACTCTGATCACTGAGCACCCAGCACCCCGAGCACTGAGAACCCAGCACCCTGTTTACTGAGCACTGAGTACCCAGCACGCCGAGCACTGAGCACCCAGCACCCTGAGCACTGAGCACCCTGAGTACTGAGCACCCAGCACCCTGAGCACTGAGCACACAGCACCCCGAGCACTGAGCCCCCAGCCCCCAGAGCACTGAGCACTGAGCACCCTGAGTACTGAGCACGGAGCACCCTGAGCACTGAGCACCAATCACGCTGAGTACTGAGCACTGAGCACCCTGAGCACTGAGCACCGAGCACCCCGAGCACTGAGCACCCAGCACCCTGAGTACTGAGCACTGAGCACCCAGCACCCCAAGCACTGAGCACCCAGCACCCTGTGTACTAAGCACCCAGCACCCTGAGTACTGAGCACCCAGCACCCTGAGTACTGAGCACCCAGCACCCTGAGTACTGAGCACCCAGCACCCTGAGTACTGAGCACTGAGCACCCAGCACCCCGAGCACTGAGCACCCAGCACCCAGAGCACTGAGCACTGAGCCCCCTGAGTACTGAGCACGGAGCACCCTGAGCACTGAGCACCCAGCACCCTGAGTACTGAGCACTGAGCACCCTGAGCACTGAGCACCCAGCACCCTGAGTACTGAGCACCGAGCACCCTGAGTACTGAGCACCCAGCACTCTGAGCACTGAGCACCCAGCACCCCGAGCACTGAGCACCCAGCACCCCGAGCACTGAGCACCAAGCACCCCGAGCACTGAGCACCCAGCACCCCGAGCACTGAGCACCCAGCACCCTGGGTACTGAGCACCGAGCACGGCGATCACTGAGCACCCAGCACCCTGAGCACTTAGCACCCAGCACCCCGAGCACTGAGCACCCAGCACCCTGAGCACTGAGCACCCAGCACCCCGAGTACTGAGCACCGAGCACCCCGAGAACTGAGCACCCAGCACCCCGAGCACTGAGCACTGAGCACCCTGAGCACTGAGCACCCAGCAACCTGAGGACTGAGCACCCAGCACCCCGGGCACTGAGCACACAGCACCCTGAGCACTGAGCACCCTGAGTACTGAGCACCCAACACCCTGAGCACTGAGCACCGAGCACCCTGAGCACTGAGCACCCAGCACCCTGAGCACTGAGCACCCAGCACCCCGAGCAGTGAGCTCCCAGCACCCTGAGCACTGAGCACTGAGCACCCTGAGTACTGAGCACACAGCACCCTGAGTACTGAGCACCCAGCACCCTGAGTACTGAGCACCCAGCACCCTGAGCAATGAGCACCCTGAGTACTGAGCACCCAGCACCCTGAGCACTGAGCACCGAGCACCCCGAGTTCTGAGCACCCAGCACCCGGAGTACTGAGCACCCAGCACCCTGAGTACTAAGCACCAAGCACCCTGAGTACTGAGCACCCCGAGCACTGAGCACCCAGCACCCTGAGCACTGAGGCCCCAGCACCCTGAGTACTGAGCACCCAGCACCCTGAGCACTGAGCACCCAGCACCCTGAGTACTGAGCACCCAGCACCCTGAGCACTGAGCACCCAGCACCCTGAGTACTGAGTATCCAGCACCCCGAGCACTGAGCACCCAGCACCCTGAGTACTGAGCACTGAGCACCCATCACCCCGAGCACTGAGAACCCAGCACCCTGTTTACTGAGCACTGAGTACCCAGCACGCCGAGCACTGAGCACCCAGCACCCTGAGCACTGAGCACCCTGAGTACTGAGCACCCAGCACCCTGAGCACTGAGCACCCAGCACCCCGAGCACTGAGCACCCAGCCCCCAGAGCACTGAGCACTGAGCACCCTGAGTACTGAGCACGGAGCACCCTGAGCACTGCGCACCCAGCATGCTGAGTACTGAGCACTGAGCACCCTGAGCACTGAGCACCCAGCACCCTGAGTACTGAGCACCGAGCACCCTGAGTACTGAGCACCCAGCACTCTGAGCACTGAGCACCCAGCACCCCGAGCACTGAGCACCCAGCAGCCCGAGCACTGAGCACCCAGCACCCCGAGCACTGAGCACCCAGCACCCCGAGCACTGAGCTTGAGCACCCTGAGTACTGAGCACTGAGCACCCTGAGTACTGAGCACGGAGCACCCTGAGTACTGAGCACCCAGCACCCCGAGCACTGAGCACCGAGCACCCTGAGAACTGAGCACCCAGCACCCTGAGCACTGAGCACCCAGCACAACGAGTACTGAGCACTGAGCACCCAGCACCCCGAGTACTGAGCACCCAGCACCCTGAGCACTGAGCACCCAGCACCCGAGTACTGAGCACCCAGCACCCTGAGTACTGAGCACCCAGCTCCCTGAGTACTGAGCACCCAGCACCCCGAGTACTGAGCACCCAGCACCCTGAGTACTGAGCACCCAGCACCCTGAGCACTGAGCACCCAGCACCCTGAGCACTGAGGACCCAGCACCCTGAGCACTGAGCACCCAGCACCCTGAGTACTGAGCACCGAGCACCCTGAGTACTGAGCACCCAGCACCCTGAGTACTGAGCACCCAGCACACTGAGTACTGAGCACCCAGCACCCTGAGCACTGATCACCCAGCACCCTGAGTACTGAGCACCGAGTACCCTGAGTACTGAGCACCCAGCACCCCGAGCACTGAACACCCAGCACCCTGACTACAGAGCACTGAGCACCCAGCACCCCGAGCACTGAGCACCCAGCACCCTGTGTACTGAGCACTGAGTACCCAGTACCCCGAGCACTGAGACCCAGCTCCCGGAGCACTGAGCACCCAGCACCCCGAATACTGAGCACCCAGCACCCCGAGCACTGAGCACCCAGCACCCTGAGCACTGAGCACCCAGCACCCTGAGTACTGAGCACCCAGCACCCCGAGTACTGAGCACCCAGAACCCCGAGCACTGTGCACCCAGCACCCTAAGCACTGAGCACCGAGCACCCTGAGTACTGAGCACCCAGCACCCTGAGTACTGAGCACCCAGCACCCTGAGCACTGAGCACCCAGCACCCTGAGCACTGAGCACCCAGCACCCTGCGTACTGAACACCCAGCACCCTGAGCACTGAGCACCCAGCACCCTGAGCACTGAGCACTGAGCACCCAGCACCCTGAGCACTGAGCACCCAGCACCCCGAGCACTGAGCACCCATCACCCTGAGCATCCAGCACCCTGAGCAATGAGCACCATGAGCACTGAGCACCCAGCACCCTGAGTACTGAGCACCCAACACTCTGATCACTGAGCACCCAGCACGCTGAGTACTGAGCACTGAGCACCCAGCACTCTGAGTACTGAGCACCCAGCACCCCGAGCACTGAGCACCCAGCACCCTGAGCACTGAGCACCCAGCACCCTGAGCACTGAGCACCCAGCACCCTGAGTACTGAGCACCCAGCACCCCAAGCACTGAGCACCCAGCACCCTGAGTACTGAGCACCGAGCACCCTGAGCACTGAGCACCAAGCACCCCAAGCACTGAGCACCCAGCACCCTGAGTACTGAGCACCGAGCACCCCGAGCACTGAGCACCCAGCACCCTGAGTACTGAGCACCGAGCACCCCGAGCACTGAGCACCCAGCACCCTGAGTACTGAGCACCCAGCACCCGAGCACTTAGCACCCAGCACCCTGAGTACTGAGCACCCAGCACCCTGAGTACTGAGCACCCAGCACCCTGATGACTGAGCACCGAGCACCCTGAGCACTGAGCAAACAGCACCCTGAGTACTGAGCACCGAGCACCCTGAGCACTGAGCACCCAGCACCCTTTGTACTGAGCACCGAGCACCCCGAGCACTGAGCACTGAGCACCCTGAGTACTGAGCACCCAGCACCCCGAGCACTGAGCACACAGCACCCTGAGTACTGAGCACCCAGCACCCCGAGCACTGAGCACCGAGCACCCTGAGTACTGAGCACCCAGCACCCTGAGTACTGAGCACCCAGCACCTTGAGTACTGAGCACCCAGCACCCTGAGTACTGAGCACCCAGCGTACTGAGCACCGAGCACCCCAAGCACTGAGCACCCAGCACCCTGAGTACTGAGCACCCAGCACCCTGAGAACTGAGCACCTAGCACCCTGAGTACTGAGCACCGAGCACCCTGAGTACTGAGCACCCAGCACCCTGAGTACTGAGCACCCAGCACCCTGAGTACTGAGCACCCAGCATACTGAGCACCGAGCACCCAGCACCCTGAGTACTGAGCACCCAGCACCCTGAGCACTGAGCACCCAGCACCCTGAGTACTGAGCACTGAGCACCCCGAGTACTGAGCACCGAGCTCCCCGAGCACTGAGCACCCAGCACCCCGAGCACCGAGCACCCTGAGTACTGAGCACCCAGCACCCTGAGCACTGAGCACCCAGGACCCTGAGCACTGAGCACCCAGCACCCTGAGCACTGAGCACCCAGCACCCTGAGTACTGAGCACCGAGCACCCCGAGCACTGAGCACCCAGCACCCTGAGCACTGAGCACCCTTAGTACTGAGCACTGAGCACCCTGAGTACTGAGCACTGAGCACCCTGAGTACTGAGCACCCAGCACCCTGAGTACGGAGCACCCAGCACCCTGAGCAATGATCACCCTGAGTACTGAGCACCCAGCACCTTGACAACTGAGCACCGAGCACCCCGAGCACTGAGCACCCAGCACCCGGAGTACTGAGCACCCAGCACCCTGAGTACTAAGCACCGAGCACCCTGAGTACTGAGCACCCAGCACCCTGAGCACTGAGCACACAGCACCCTGAGTACTGAGCACCGAGCACCCCGAGAACTGAGCACCCAGCACCCCGAGCACTGAGCACCCAGCACCCCGAGCACTGAGCACCCAGCACCCTGAGTACTGAGCACCCAGCACTCTGAGTAATGAGCACCCAGCACTCCGAGCACTGAGCACCCAGCACCCTGAGCACTGAGCACCCAGCACCCTGAGCACTGAGCACCCAGCACCCCAAGCACTGAGCACCCAGCACACTGAGTACTGAGCACTGAGCACCCAGCACCCCGAGCACTGAGCACCCAGCACCCTGAGCACTGAGCCCCCAGCACCCGAGTACTGAGCACCCAGCACCCTGAGTACTGAGCACCCAGCTCCCTGAGTACAGAGCACCCAGCACCCCGAGTAATGAGCACCCAGCACCCTGATTACTGAGCACCCAGCACCCTGAGCACTGAGCACCCAGCACCCCGAGCACTGAGGACCCAGCACCCTGAATACTGAGCACCCAGCACCCCGAGCACTGAGCACCCAGCACCCCGAGCACTGTGCACCCAGCACCCCGAGAATGAGCACACAGCACCCTGAGTACTGAGCACCGAGCACCCTGAGCACTGAGCACCCAGCACCCTGAGTACTGAGCACCCAGCACCCTGAGTACTGAGCACCCAGCACCCTGATGACTGAGCACCGAGCACCCTGAGCACTGAGCAAACAGCACCCTGAGTACTGAGCACCGAGCACCCTGAGCACTGAGCACCCAGCACCCTTTGTACTGAGCACCGAGAACCCCGAGCACTGAGCACTGAGCACCCTGAGTACTGAGCACCCAGCACCCTGAGTACTGAGCACCCAGCACCCTGAGTACTGAGCACCCAGCACCCCGAGCACTGAGCACCGAGCACCCTGAGTACTGAGCACCCAGCACCCTGAGTACTGAGCACCCAGCACCCTGAGTACTGAGCACCCAGCACCCTGAGTACTGAGCACCCAGCGTACTGAGCACCGAGCACCCCGAGCACTGAGCACCCAGCACAATGAGTACTGAGCACCCAGCACCCTGAGCACTGAGCACCTAGCACCCTGAGTACTGAGCACCGAGCACCCTGAGTACTGAGCACCCAGCACCCTGAGTAATGAGCACCCAGCACCCTGAGTACTGAGCACCCAGCATACTGAGCTCCGAGCACCCAGCACCCTGAGTACTGAGCACCCAGCACCCTGAGCACTGAGAACCCAGCACCCTGAGTACTGAGCACTGAGCACCCCGAGTACTGAGCACCGAGCTCCCCGAGCACTGAGCACCCAGCACCCCGAGCACCGAGCACCCTGAGTACTGAGCACCCAGCACCCTGAGCACTGAGCACCCAGGACCCTGAGCACTGAGCACCCAGCACCCTGAGCACTGAGCACCCAGCACCCTGTGTACTGAGCACCCAGCACCCTGAGTACTGAGCACTGAGCACCCCGAGTACTGAGCACCGAGCTCCCCGAGCACTGAGCACCCAGCACCCCGAGCACCGAGCACCCTGAGTACTGAGCACCCAGCACCCTGAGCACTGAGCACCCAGGACCCTGAGCACTGAGCACCCAGCACCCTGAGCACTGAGCACCCAGCACCCTGAGTACTGAGCACCGAGCACCCCGAGCACTGAGCACCCAGCACCCTGAGCACTGAGCACCCTTAGTACTGAGCACTGAGCACCCTGAGTACTGAGCACTGAGCACCCTGAGTACTGAGCACCCAGCACCCTGAGTACTGAGCACCCAGCACCTTGACAACTGAGCACCGAGCACCCCGAGCACTGAGCACCCAGCACCCGGAGTACTGAGCACCCAGCACCCTGAGTACTAAGCACCGAGCACCCTGAGTACTGAGCACCCAGCACCCTGAGCACTGAGCACACAGCACCCTGAGTACTGAGCACCGAGCACCCCGAGAACTGAGCACCCAGCACCCCGAGCACTGAGCACCCAGCACCCCGAGCACTGAGCACCCAGCACCCTGAGTACTGAGCACCCAGCACTCTGAGTAAAGAGCACCCAGCACTCCGAGAACTGAGCACCCAGCACCCTGAGCACTGAGCACCCAGCACCCTGAGCACTGAGCACCCAGCACCCCAAGCACTGAGCACCCAGCACACTGAGTACTGAGCACTGAGCACCCAGCACCCCGAGCACTGAGCACCCAGCACCCTGAGTACTGAGCACTGAGCACCCAGCACCCTGAGCACTGAGCACCCAGCACCCTGAGCACTGAGCACCCAGCACCCGAGTACTGAGCACCCAGCACCCTGAGCACTGAGCACTGAGCACCCTGAGTACTGAGCACGGAGCACCCTGAGCACTGCGCACCCAGCATGCTGAGTACTGAGCACTGAGCACCCTGAGCACTGAGCACCCAGCACCCTGAGTACTGAGCACCGAGCACCCTGAGTACTGAGCACCCAGCACTCTGAGCACTGAGCACCCAGCACCCCGAGCACTGAGCACCCAGCAGCCCGAGCACTGAGCACCCAGCACCCCGAGCACTGAGCACCCAGCACCCCGAGCACTGAGCTTGAGCACCCTGAGTACTGAGCACTGAGCACCCTGAGTACTGAGCACGGAGCACCCTGAGTACTGAGCACCCAGCACCCCGAGCACTGAGCACCGAGCACCCTGAGAACTGAGCACCCAGCACCCTGAGCACTGAGCACCCAGCACAACGAGTACTGAGCACTGAGCACCCAGCACCCCGAGTACTGAGCACCCAGCACCCTGAGCACTGAGCACCCAGCACCCGAGTACTGAGCACCCAGCACCCTGAGTACTGAGCACCCAGCTCCCTGAGTACTGAGCACCCAGCACCCCGAGTACTGAGCACCCAGCACCCTGAGTACTGAGCACCCAGCACCCTGAGCACTGAGCACCCAGCACCCTGAGCACTGAGGACCCAGCACCCTGAGCACTGAGCACCCAGCACCCTGAGTACTGAGCACCGAGCACCCTGAGTACTGAGCACCCAGCACCCTGAGTACTGAGCACCCAGCACACTGAGTACTGAGCACCCAGCACCCTGAGCACTGATCACCCAGCACCCTGAGTACTGAGCACCGAGTACCCTGAGTACTGAGCACCCAGCACCCCGAGCACTGAACACCCAGCACCCTGACTACAGAGCACTGAGCACCCAGCACCCCGAGCACTGAGCACCCAGCACCCTGTGTACTGAGCACTGAGTACCCAGTACCCCGAGCACTGAGACCCAGCTCCTGGAGCACTGAGCACCCAGCACCCCGAATACTGAGCACCCAGCACCCCGAGCACTGAGCACCCAGCACCCTGAGCACTGAGCACCCAGCACCCTGAGTACTGAGCACCCAGCACCCCGAGTACTGAGCACCCAGAACCCCGAGCACTGTGCACCCAGCACCCTAAGCACTGAGCACCGAGCACCCTGAGTACTGAGCACCCAGCACCCTGAGTACTGAGCACCCAGCACCCTGAGCACTGAGCACCCAGCACCCTGAGCACTGAGCACCCAGCACCCTGCGTACTGAACACCCAGCACCCTGAGCACTGAGCACCCAGCACCCTGAGCACTGAGCACTGAGCACCCAGCACCCTGAGCACTGAGCACCCAGCACCCCGAGCACTGAGCACCCATCACCCTGAGCATCCAGCACCCTGAGCAATGAGCACCATGAGCACTGAGCACTGAGCACCCAGCACCCTGAGTACTGAGCACCCAACACTCTGATCACTGAGCACCCAGCACGCTGAGTACTGAGCACTGAGCACCCAGCACTCTGAGTACTGAGCACCCAGCACCCCGAGCACTGAGCACCCAGCACCCTGAGCACTGAGCACCCAGCACCCTGAGCACTGAGCACCCAGCACCCTGAGTACTGAGCACCCAGCACCCCAAGCACTGAGCACCCAGCACCCTGAGTACTGAGCACCGAGCACCCTGAGCACTGAGCACCAAGCACCCCAAGCACTGAGCACCCAGCACCCTGAGTACTGAGCACCGAGCACCCCGAGCACTGAGCACCCAGCACCCTGAGTACTGAGCACCGAGCACCCCGAGCACTGAGCACCCAGCACCCTGAGTACTGAGCACCCAGCACCCCGAGCACTTAGCACCCAGCACCCTGAGTACTGAGCACCCAGCACCCTGAGTACTGAGCACCCAGCACCCTGATGACTGAGCACCGAGCACCCTGAGCACTGAGCAAACAGCACCCTGAGTACTGAGCTCCGAGCACCCTGAGCACTGAGCACCCAGCACCCTTTGTACTGAGCACCGAGCACCCCGAGCACTGAGCACTGAGCACCCTGAGTACTGAGCACCCAGCACCTTGAGTACTGAGCACCCAGCACCCTGAGTACTGAGCACCCAGCGTACTGAGCACCGAGCACCCCAAGCACTGAGCACCCATCACCCTGAGTACTGAGCACCCAGCACCCTGAGAACTGAGCACCTAGCACCCTGAGTACTGAGCACCGAGCACCCTGAGTACTGAGCACCCAGCACCCTGAGTACTGAGCACCCAGCACCCTGAGTACTGAGCACCCAGCATACTGAGCACCGAGCACCCAGCACCCTGAGTACTGAGCACCCAGCACCCTGAGCACTGAGCACCCAGCACCCTGAGTACTGAGCACTGAGCACCCCGAGTACTGAGCACCGAGCTCCCCGAGCACTGAGCACCCAGCACCCCGAGCACCGAGCACCCTGAGTACTGAGCACCCAGCACCCTGAGCACTGAGCACCCAGGACCCTGAGCACTGAGCACCCAGCACCCTGAGCACTGAGCACCCAGCACCCTGAGTACTGAGCACCGAGCACCCCGAGCACTGAGCACCCAGCACCCTGAGCACTGAGCACCCTTAGTACTGAGCACTGAGCACCCTGAGTACTGAGCACTGAGCACCCTGAGTACTGAGCACCCAGCACCCTGAGTACGGAGCACCCAGCACCCTGAGCAATGATCACCCTGAGTACTGAGCACCCAGCACCTTGACAACTGAGCACCGAGCACCCCGAGCACTGAGCACCCAGCACCCGGAGTACTGAGCACCCAGCACCCTGAGTACTAAGCACCGAGCACCCTGAGTACTGAGCACCCAGCACCCTGAGCACTGACCACACAGCACCCTGAGTACTGAGCACCGAGCACCCCGAGAACTGAGCACCCAGCACCCCGAGCACTGAGCACCCAGCACCCCGAGCACTGAGCACCCAGCACCCTGAGTACTGAGCACCCAGCACTCTGAGTAATGAGCACCCAGCACTCCGAGCACTGAGCACCCAGCACCCTGAGCACTGAGCACCCAGCACCCTGAGCACTGAGCACCCAGCACCCCAAGCACTGAGCACCCAGCACACTGAGTACTGAGCACTGAGCACCCAGCACCCCGAGCACTGAGCACCCAGCACCCTGAGCACTGAGCCCCCAGCACCCGAGTACTGAGCACCCAGCACCCTGAGTACTGAGCACCCAGCTCCCTGAGTACAGAGCACACAGCACCCCGAGTAATGAGCACCCAGCACCCTGATTACTGAGCACCCAGCACCCTGAGCACTGAGCACCCAGCACCCCGAGCACTGAGGACCCAGCACCCTGAATACTGAGCACCCAGCACCCCGAGCACTGAGCACCCAGCACCCCGAGCACTGTGCACCCAGCACCCCCGAGAATGAGCACACAGCACCCTGAGTACTGAGCACCGAGCACCCTGAGCACTGAGCACCCAGCACCCTGAGTACTGAGCACCCAGCACCCTGAGTACTGAGCACCCAGCACCCTGATGACTGAGCACCGAGCACCCTGAGCACTGAGCAAACAGCACCCTGAGTACTGAGCACCGAGCACCCTGAGCACTGAGCACCCAGCACCCTTTGTACTGAGCACCGAGAACCCCGAGCACTGAGCACTGAGCACCCTGAGTACTGAGCACCCAGCACCCCGAGCACTGAGCACACAGCACCCTGAGTACTGAGCACCCAGCACCCCGAGCACTGAGCACCGAGCACCCTGAGTACTGAGCACCCAGCACCCTGAGTACTGAGCACCCAGCACCCTGAGTACTGAGCACCCAGCACCCTGAGTACTGAGCACCCAGCGTACTGAGCACCGAGCACCCCGAGCACTGAGCACCCAGCACCCTGAGTACTGAGCACCCAGCACCCTGAGCACTGAGCACCTAGCACCCTGAGTACTGAGCACCGAGCACCCTGAGTACTGAGCACCCAGCACCCTGAGTAATGAGCACCCAGCACCCTGAGTACTGAGCACCCAGCATACTGAGCTCCGAGCACCCAGCACCCTGAGTACTGAGCACCCAGCACCCTGAGCACTGAGAACCCAGCACCCTGAGTACTGAGCACTGAGCACCCCCGAGTACTGAGCACCGAGCTCCCCGAGCACTGAGCACCCAGCACCCCGAGCACCGAGCACCCTGAGTACTGAGCACCCAGCACCCTGAGCACTGAGCACCCAGGACCCTGAGCACTGAGCACCCAGCACCCTGAGCACTGAGCACCCAGCACCCTGTGTACTGAGCACCCAGCACCCTGAGTACTGAGCACTGAGCACCCCGAGTACTGAGCACCGAGCTCCCCGAGCACTGAGCACCCAGCACCCCGAGCACCGAGCACCCTGAGTACTGAGCACCCAGCACCCTGAGCACTGAGCACCCAGGACCCTGAGCACTGAGCACCCAGCACCCTGAGCACTGAGCACCCAGCACCCTGAGTACTGAGCACCGAGCACCCCGAGCACTGAGCACCCAGCACCCTGAGCACTGAGCACCCTTAGTACTGAGCACTGAGCACCCTGAGTACTGAGCACTGAGCACCCTGAGTACTGAGCACCCAGCACCCTGAGTACTGAGCACCCAGCACCTTGACAACTGAGCACCGAGCACCCCGAGCACTGAGCACCCAGCACCCGGAGTACTGAGCAGCCAGCACCCTGAGTACTAAGCACCGAGCACCCTGAGTACTGAGCAACCAGCACCCTGAGCACTGAGCACACAGCACCCTGAGTACTGAGCACCGAGCACCCCCGAGACTGAGCACCCAGCACCCCGAGCACTGCGCACCCAGCACCCCGAGCACTGAGCACCCAGCACCCTGAGTACTGAGCACCCAGCACTCTGAGTAAAGAGCACCCAGCACTCCGAGCACTGAGCACCCAGCACCCTGAGCACTGAGCACCCAGCACCCTGAGCACTGAGCACCCAGCACCCCAAGCACTGAGCACCCAGCACACTGAGTACTGAGCACTGAGCACCCAGCACCCCGAGCACTGAGCACCCAGCACCCTGAGTACTGAGCACTGAGCACCCAGCACCCTGAGCACTGAGCACCCAGCACCCTGAGCACTGAGCACCCAGCACCCGAGTACTGAGCACCCAGCACCCTGAGTACTGAGCACCCAGCTCCCTTAGTACTGAGCACCCAGCACCCCGAGTACTGAGCACCCAGCACCCTGAGTACTGAGCACCCAGCACCCTGAGCACTGAGCACCCAGCACATCGAGCACTGAGGACCCAGCACCCTGAGCACTGAGCACCCAGCACCCTGAGTACTGAGCACTGAGCACCCTGAGTACTGAGCACCCAGCACCCTGAGTACTGAGCACCCAGCACACTGAGTACTGAGCACCCAGCACCCTGAGCACTGATCACCCAGCACCCTGAGTACTGAGCACCGAGTACCCTGAGTACTGAGCACCCAGCACCCCGAGCACTGAACACCCAGCACCCTGAGTACAGAGCACTGAGCACCCAGCACCCCGAGTACTGAGCACCCAGCACCCTGTGTACTGAGCACTGAGTACCCAGTATCCCGAGCACTGAGACCCCAGCACCAGGAGCACTGAGCACCCAGCACCCCGAGTACTGAGCACATAGCACCCCGAGCACTGAGCACCCAGCACCCTGAGCACTGAGCACCCAGCACCCCTGAGTACTGAGCACCCAGCACCCCGAGTACTGAGCACCCAGCACCCCGAGCACTGTGCACCCAGCACCCTAAGCACTGAGCACCGATCACCCTGAGTACTGAGCACCCAGCACCCCTGAGCACTGAGCACCCAGCACC